>NC_056431.1:77572926-77652926 GCF_018296145.1 Oncorhynchus tshawytscha
CTCTCTACCACATCCCCGGACTCTTGCCGCTCTGGATCATTACACCAGATCATCGTATCTAGCTAGCTGATACCGAGTGGCTACTGTTAGCTAATGCCTCTGTCCCAAAGCAAGCACCAGTTAGCCTTGAGCTAGCCATGATCTAGGCCCATATACCAGCTAATTCTAGGGCTACAATACCTATTTTGCCAATTGGCATGGACCCTTTGTCGACGCGGAGCCCTGCCGATCCATCACGATTGGTCTGCCGACGTGGTCGCCCGATGTGGTCTCAACGGGCTTTTCCGTTGCGATGTCGCCGAAGACGCGTCTTGCCCCGGCCTGTTAGCTTTCTAAGCGCCGTGTCTCCCACTCACCTAGCATAGCACTGACTACTGAACGGCTCCCTGACTCACCTTTTGCTGCTCATTGGACTCTATGATCACTCGGCTACACATCTGATGCTCCCTGGACTGTTTCAATAACACGGTACCTCATTTTGTTTATCTGTCGGCCTCGAACTCAGTTCTTGTATGTACCTAACTGACCCTTTCTGCCCATTCATCGCCATTTACCCGTTATTGTCTTAGCTCTCCCGATCAACACCTGTGACTGCTTTATGCCTCTCTCTAATGTCAATATGCCTCTCTCTAATGTCAATATGCCTTGTATACTGCTGTCTCGGCTCTTATAGTCCTTATTGCTTTGTTTCACTGTAGAGCCCCAAGTCCCGCTCAACATGCCTTAGATAGCTCTTTTGTCCCACCCCCACACATCCTGTAGCACAAATTCCCTAAAGTTTTGGGACACTGTAAAGGCCATGGAGAATAAGAGCACCTCCTCCCAGCTGCCCACTGCACTGAGGCTAGAAAACACTGTCACCACCGATAAATCCACAATAATCGAGAATTTCAATAAGCATTTTTTCTACGGCTGGCCATGCTTTCCACCTGGCTACCTCTACCCCGGCCAACAGCTCTGCACCCCCCGCAGCAACTTGCCCAAGCCCGCCCCGCTTCTCCTTCACACAAATCCACACAGCTGATGTTCTGAAAGAGCTGCAAAATCTGGATCCCTACAAATCAACTGGGCTAGACAATATGGACCCTCTCTTTCTGAAATGATCCACAGCAATTGTTGCAACCCCCATAACTAGCCTGTTCAACTTCCCTTTCGTATCGCCTGAGATCCCTAAAGATTGGAAAGCTGCTGCGGTCATCCCCCTCTTCAAAGGGGGAGACACTCTAGACCCAAACTGCTACAGACCTATATCCATCCTACCATGCCTTTCTAAAGTCTTCGAAAGCCAAGTTAACAAATAGATCCCCAACCATTTCGAATCCCCTGTACCTTTTCCGCTATTCAATCTGGTTTCCGAGCTGGTCATGGTGCACCTCAGCCACGCTCAAGGTCCTAAACGATATCATAACTGCCATCAAAAAAAGACAGTACTGTGCAGCCATCTTCATCGACCTGGCCAAGGCTTTCGACTCTGTCAATCACCGCATTCTTATCGGCAGACTCAACAGCCTTGGTTTCTCAAATGACTGCCTCGCATGGTTCACCAACTACTTCTCAGATAGAGTTCAGTGTGTCAAATCGGAGGGCCTGTTGTCCGGAACTCTGGCAGTCTCTATGGGGGTGCCACAGGGTTTAATTCTCGGGCCGACTATTTTCTCTGTATATATCAATGATGTCGCTCTTGCTGCTGGTGATTCTCTGATACACCTCTACGCAGACGACACCATTCTGTATATATCTGGCCCTTCTTTGGACACTGTGTTAACAAACCTCCAGACAAGCTTCAATGCCATACAACACTCTTTTCCGTGGCCTCCGACCGCTCTTAAAATCTAGTAAAACTAAATGCATGCTTTTCAACCGATCACTGCCCGTACCCGCCCTCCCGACCAGCATCACTACTCTCTACGGTTCTGACTTAGACTATGTGGACAACTACAAAACCCTAGGTGTCTGGTTAGACTGTAAACTCTCCTTCCAGACTCACATTAAGCATCTCCAATCCAAAATTAAATCTAGAATCGGCTTCCAATTTCGCAAACAAAGCCTCCTTCACTCATGCTGCTAAACATACCCTCGTAAAACTGACTATCCTACCGATCCCTGACTTCGGCGATGTCATTTACAAAATAGCCTCCAACACTCTACTCAGCAAACTGGATGTAGTCTATCACAGGGCCATCCGTTTTGTTACCAAAGCCCGATATACTACCCACCACTGTGACCTGTACGCTCTTGTTGGCTGGCCCTTGCTTCATTTTAGTCGCCAAACCCACTGGCTCCAGGTCATGTATAAGTCTTTGCTAGGTAAAGCCCTGCCTTATCTAAGCTCACTGGTCACAATATCAACACCCACCCGTACCACGTGCTCCAGCAGGTATATTTCACTGGTCATCCCCAAGCCAACTCCTCATTTGGCCACCTTTCCTTACAGTTCTCTGCTGCCAATGACTGGAACGAAATGCAAAAATTACTGAAGCTGGAGACGTATATCTCCCTCACTAACTTTAAGCACCAGCTGTCAGAGCAGCTTACCGATCACTGCACCTGTACACAGCCCATCTGTAAATAGCCCACCCAACTACCTCATCCCCATTTTGTTATTTATTTTGCTCTTTTGCACCCCAGTATCTCTACTTGCACATTCATCTTCTGCACATCTATTACTCCAGTATTAATGCTAAATTGTAATTACTTTGCCACCATGGCCTATTTATTGCCTCCCTAATCTTACTACATTTGCACACACTGTATATATATTTTTTCTATTGTGTTATTGACTGTACGGTTGTTTATTCCATGTGTAACTCTGTGTTGTTGTTTGTGTCACACTGCTTTGCTTTATCTTGGCCAGGTCGCAGTTGTAAATGAGAACTTGTTCTCAACTGGCCTACCTGGTTAAATAAAGGCGAAATAAAAAATATAAAAAAATACCCAAGAAGACTGGAGGCTGTAATCACTGCCAAAGGCGTTTCAACAAAGTACTGAGTAAAGGGTCTAGTAAATATGTAAATGTGATATTTCAGTTGTTTTGTTTTTAAACATTTACAAAACAAAACCCACTGGCGCATCAATTGTCTTAAACACCTAAATGACACAGAAATATTCCATCACCTGAAAAAAATGTAGAAAACCCTCAATATCCGCAGCATAAACCACCTGTGTTTCATCACATGTTTATTCACTAAAGTGCGGGCTCAGCAATGCGGGGGGAAAACTAAGTGACTACTCAAGGTCCGCATCACCGAACATAAAGTCATCCATTCTTTGAAATGATCAACAGTGTCCTGTTGACAAGCACTTCCTCATAATTAAATCACGACATTACAACACTCAAGTTGATTGTGATAGAGAAGGTTCCCATGCACTGTAGGGGTGGGGACACTGTGTGGGGACACTGTAGGGGTGGGGACACTGTAGGGGTGAGGACACTGTAGGGGTGGGGACACTGTAGGGGTAGGGACACTGTAGGGGTGGGGACACTGTAGGGGTGGGGACACTGTAGGTGTGGGGACACTGTAGGGGTGGGGACACTGTAGGGGTGGGGACACTGTGCGGAGACTGGGGTGGGGACACTAGGGGTGGGGACACTGTAGGGGTGGGGACACTGTAGGGGTGGGGACACTGTAGGGGTGGGGACACTGTAGGGGTGGGGACACTGTAGGGGTGGGGACACTGTAGGGGTGGGGACACTGTAGGGGTGGGGACACTGTAGGGGTGGGGACACTGTAGGGGTGAGGACACTGTAGGGGTGGGGACACTGTAGGGGTGAGGACACTGTAGGGGTGGGGACACTGTAGGGGTGGGGACACTGTAGGGGTGGGGACACTGTAGGGGTGGGGACACTGTAGGGGTGGGGACACTGTAGGGGTGGGGACACTGTAGGGGTGGGGACACTGTAGGGGTGGGGACACTGTAGGGGTGGGGACACTGTAGGTGTGGGGACACTGTAGGGGTGGGGACACTGTAGGGGTGGGGACACTGTAGGGGTGGGGACACTGTAGGTGTGGGGACACTGTAGGGGTGGGGACACTGTAGGGGTGGGGACACTGTAGGTGTGGGGACACTGTAGGGGTGGGGACACTGTAGGGGTGGGGACACTGTAGGGGTGCGGAGACTGTAGGGGACAGGTAGGGGTGGGGACACTGTAGGGGTGGGGACACTGTAGTGCGGAGACTGTAAGCAGACAGGCAGACAGAGAACAGTAGTTTACATTAAGCAGACAGGCAGACAGAGAACAGTAGTTTACATTAAGCAGACAGACAGAGAACAGTAGTTTACATTAAGCAGACAGACAGACAGAGAACAGTAGTTTACATTAAGCAGACAGACAGAGAACAGTAGTTTACATTAAGCAGACAGACAGAGAACAGTAGTTTACATTAAGCAGACAGGCAGACAGAGAACAGTAGTTTACATTAAGCAGGCAGACAGACAGACAGACAGACAGACAGACAGAGAGAGAACAGTAGTTTACATTAAGCAGGCAGACAGACAGAGAACAGTAGTTTACATTAAGCAGGCAGACAGACAGAGAACAGTAGTTTACATTAAGCAGACAGGCAGGCAGACAGAGAACAGTAGTTTACATTAAGCAGACAGGCAGACAGAGAACAGTAGTTTACATTAAGCAGACAGACAGAGAACAGTAGTTTACATTAAGCAGACAGACAGAGAACAGTAGTTTACATTAAGCAGACAGACAGAGAACAGTAGTTTACATTAAGCAGACAGACAGACAGAGAACAGTAGTTTACATTAAGCAGACAGACAGAGAACAGTAGTTTACATTAAGCAGACAGACAGAGAACAGTAGTTTACATTAAGCAGACAGACAGAGAACAGTAGTTTACATTAAGCAGACAGACAGACAGAGAACAGTAGTTTACATTAAGTGGACAGACAGACAGAGAACAGTAGTTTACATTAAGCAGACAGACAGAGAACAGTAGTTTACATTAAGCAGACAGACAGAGAACAGTAGTTTACATTAAGTGGACAGACAGACAGAGAACAGTAGTTTACATTAAGCAGACAGGCAGACAGAGAACAGTAGTTTACATTAAGCAGACAGGCAGACAGGCAGACAGAGAACAGTAGTTTACATTAAGCGGACAGGCAGACAGACAGACAGAGAACAGTAGTTTACATTAAGCAGACAGGCGGACAGACAGACAGAGAACAGTAGTTTACATTAAGCAGACAGGCAGACAGAGAACAGTAGTTTACATTAAGCAGGCAGACAGACAGGCAGACAGAGAACAGTAGTTTACATTAAGCAGACAGACAGAGAACAGTAGTTTACATTAAGCAGACAGACAGACAGACAGAGAACAGTAGTTTACATTAAGCAGGCAGACAGACAGGCAGACAGAGAACAGTAGTTTACATTAAGCAGGCAGACAGACAGGCAGACAGAGAACAGTAGTTTACATTAAGCGGACAGGCAGGCAGACAGACAGAGAACAGTAGTTTACATTAAGTGGACAGGCAGAGGCAGACAGAGAACACTAGTTTACATTAAGCGGACAGGCAGGCAGACAGACAGAGAACAGTAGTTTACATTAAGCGGACAGGCAGGCAGACAGACAGAGAACAGTAGTTTACATTAAGTGGACAGGCAGGCAGACAGACAGAGAACACTAGTTTACATTAAGCGGACAGGCAGGCAGACAGACAGAGAACAGTAGTTTACATTAAGCGGACAGGCAGGCAGACAGACAGAGAACACTAGTTTACATTAAGCGGACAGGCAGGCAGACAGACAGAGAACAGTAGTTTACATTAAGCAGACAGCAGACAGGCAGACAGAGAACAGTAGTTTACATTAAGCAGACAGGCAGACAGGCAGACAGGCAGACAGAGAACAGTAGTTTACATTAAGCAGACAGGACAGGCAGGCAGACAGACAGAGAACAGTAGTTTACATTAAGCGGACAGGCAGGCAGACAGACAGAGAACAGTAGTTTACATTAAGCAGACAGGCAGGCAGACAGAGAACAGTAGTTTACATTAAGCTGGCAGACAGACAGGCAGACAGAGAACAGTAGTTTACATTAAGCAGACAGGCGGACAGACAGACAGAGAACAGTAGTTTACATTAAGCAGACAGGCAGACAGACAGAGAACACTAGTTTACATTAAGCAGACAGGCAGGCAGACAGACAGAGAACACTAGTTTACATTAAGCGGACAGGCAGGCAGACAGACAGAGAACACTAGTTTACATTAAGCAGGCAGACAGACAGGCAGACAGAGAACAGTAGTTTACATTAAGCGGACAGGCAGGCAGACAGACAGAGAACACTAGTTTACATTAAGCAGGCAGACAGACAGGCAGACAGAGAACAGTAGTTTACATTAAGCGGACAGGCAGGCAGACAGACAGAGAACACTAGTTTACATTAAGCGGACAGGCAGGCAGACAGACAGAGAACACTAGTTTACATTAAGCGGACAGGCAGGCAGACAGACAGAGAACACTAGTTTACATTAAGCGGACAGGCAGACAGACAGACAGAGAACAGTAGTTTACATTAAGCGGACAGGCAGGCAGACAGACAGAGAACACTAGTTTACATTAAGCGGACAGGCAGGCAGACAGACAGAGAACACTAGTTTACATTAAGCAGGCAGACAGACAGGCAGACAGAGAACAGTAGTTTACATTAAGCGGACAGGCAGGCAGACAGACAGAGAACACTAGTTTACATTAAGCGGACAGGCAGACAGACAGACAGAGAACACTAGTTTACATTAAGCAGGCAGACAGACAGGCAGACAGAGAACAGTAGTTTACATTAAGCGGACAGGCAGGCAGACAGACAGAGAACAGTAGTTTACATTAAGCAGGCAGACAGACAGGCAGACAGAGAACAGTAGTTTACATTAAGCGGACAGGCAGGCAGACAGACAGAGAACAGTAGTTTACATTAAGCGGACAGGCAGGCTGACAGACAGAGAACAAGAAGAAGCACAGAGTGACAGCAGAGAACGGAGGTGAGTTGGCAGCGTGCCCAATGATGTGGGCTGGTGTGTAAAAAATGTCAGGGCCGAATAATTTTCCCAGTCCGCCCCTGATCTGTTGTCTGTTGTTCTCTCTAAACTATAAAAAGGTGCATGTGTGTGTTTTTGTATCCGGGCCCGCGTGAACGTCTACCTGTGCCTGCCTTGAAAAACTTTCCCAAAGACTTGCAGCAACAATTTCCAGAGGGCCATGTGTGTGTTTGTCTGTGTGTGTGTGTTTTGTATGTGTGGTTGTGTGTGTGTGTGTGTGTGTGCGTGTGTGTGTGTGTATATTTGTGTGCTACAATACCTTGGAGGGGGACTTAGGGATGGGAGGCGGTACGCCTGGACTCAGAGTGTGATTGGCTGGACTTACTCCTCTGGGGAGCTCACTAGAGACAGAGGAGAAGGAAAGAGAGAGAGAGAGAGAGAGAGAGAGAGCAGACAGAGAGAGAGAGAGAGAGACAGAGAGAGAGAGAGGTAGGAAGAGAGAGAGAGAGAGACAGAGAGAGAGAGAGACAGAGAGAGAGAGAGAGAGAGAGAGAGAGAGAGAGACAGAGAGAGAGACAGAGAGAGAGAGAGGTAGGAGAGAGAGAGAGAGAGACAGAGAGAGAGAGAGAGAGAGAGAGAGGGGAAGTTTTATAATTTGACATTTTTATAATTTGTATCCAATGGCAAGTTGTGAGCATGTTGAGAAATATCTTCATATAGTATATATGTAGGACAGATCATCAGAAGTCAACAGTTCGCAACTGTTTTACAATACAACAACAAAAAACATAGCACTGTGTTGTGTTCCATTTCTGCCCCAGGTGACATTCTGCCCCAGGGATCCATCTGCCCCAGGGAACATTCTGCCCCAGGCGACATTCTGCCCCAGGGAACATTCTGCCCCAGGGATCCTTCTGCCCCAGGGAACATTCTGCCCCAGGTGACATTCTGCCCCAGGGATCATTCTGCCCCAGGTGACATTCTGCCCCAGGGATCATTCTGCCCCAGGGAACATTCTGCCCCAGGGATCATTCTGCCCCAGGGAACATTCTGCCCCAGGGAATATTCTGCCCCAGGTGACATTCTACCCCAGGTGACATTCTGCCCCAGGTGACATTCTGCCCCAGGGATCATTCTGCCCCAGGGATCATTCTGCCACAGGGAACATTCTGCCCCAGGGAATATTCTGCCCCAGGTGACATTCTGCCCCAGGTGACATTCTGCCCCAGGGAACATTCTGCCCCAGGTGACATTCTGCCCCAGGTGACATTCTGCCCCAGGGATCATTCTGCCCCAGGTGACATTCTGCCCCAGGGATCATTCTGCCCCAGGGAACATTCTGCCCCAGGGAATATTCTGCCCCAGGTGATATTCTGCCCCAGGGGACATTCTACCCCAGGTGACATTCTACCCCAGGTGGCATTCAGCCCCAGGTGACATTCTACCCCAGGTGGCATTCAGCCCCAGGTGACATTCTGCCCCAGGTGACATTCTACCCCAGGTGACATTCTACCCCAGGGAACATTCTACCCCAGGTGACATTCTACCCCAGGGGACATTCAGCCCCAGGAGACATTCTGCCCCAGGGGACATTCTACCCCAGGTGACATTCTACCCCAGGGGACATTCAGCCCCAGGTGACATTCTACCCCAGGGGACATTCAGCCCCAGGTGACATTCTGCCCCAGGGGACATTCTACCCCAGGTGACATTCTACCCCAGGGGACATTCAGCCCCAGGGGACATTCAGCCCCAGGTGACATTCTGCCCCAGGTGGCATTCTACCCCAGGTGACATTCTACCCCAAGGGACATTCTGCCCCAGGGGACATTCTACCCCAGGGAACATTCTACCCCAGGGGACATTCTACCCCAGGGAACATTCTACCCCAGGGGACATTCTGCCCCAAGGGACATTCTACCCCAGGTGACATTCTGCCCCAAGGGACATTCTGCCCCAGGGGACATTCTACCCCAGGGAACATTCTACCCCAGGGGACAATCTACCCCAGGTGACATTCTACCCCAGGTGACATTCTGCCCCAGGAACATTCTGCCCCAGGTGACATTCTACCCCAGGGGACATTCTACCCCAGGGAACATTCTACCCCAGGGAACATTCTACCCCAGGGAACATTCTGATGTAGTATTTACAGCCACATCCATACAAAAATGTATGCCAAACTGATACATTTGTGAGATAACATATTTACAGTGTTCAGCAGTTATCAAACTATATACGAACCTGTTAGAGATAGGGGGCAGTATTTCCCCTTTGGATGAATTGCGTGCCCATAGTGAACTGCATCAAAATCTGTCCTAAATTGCTAATATATGCATATTATTATTAATATTGGATAGAAAACACTCTGAAGTTTCTAAAACCGTTTGAATTATGTCTGTGAGTATAACAGAACTCACAGGGCAGGCAATCTTCCAAACTAGTTTTGAAATACTGAAAGTTGGGGCAACTTTGACGTCATCGCCCCCTCCCTTCCCAACAAGTTATGGATCTGGAAACACTTCCTACGTCTTCCACAAGATGTCCTCATTCAGTAGAAAGTGTAATGGAGCATTTGCTGTGAACTTTGACCTAATGGGAAGGAAAGTAGTAAGTGTCGCAAAAGATTTCCATGTGCTTGAGGCGCGTTTGCGTTTGAGTACTTCGGCTGTTCCAATCAGCCCCAGATGAAAATGAATGGTCCGGTTGGAATGCTATTCGATCTATAAGATTATAACATCCTGAAGATTGATTCTGCACTTAGTTTGACCAGTTTCGTCGACCTGTAATATGTAATTTGGAAGTTTTGATGCAAAGTTATCCTGGACCAGAAGTAATTTTTTGGGCATTTGAGCTGAAAGTGGTAGCAAATGCTGCTACTTGGACACTAGAATTGAACATTATGAAACAAAACGATTTATTGTTGAACTAGGACTCCTTGCACTACATTCTGATTCAGGTGTAGAAGCATGGTGGCTAGGAAAAACTCCCTAGAATGGCCAAAACCGAGGAAGAAACCTAGAGAAGAACCAGACTATGAGGGGTGGCCAGTCCTCTTCTGGCTGTGCCGGGTGGAGATTATAACAGAACATGGCCAAGATGTTCAAATGTTCATAAATGACGAGCAGGGTCAAATAATAATAATCACAGAAGTTGTCGAGGGTGCAACAGGTCAGCACATCAGGAATAAATGTCAGTTTGGCTTTTCATAGCCGATCATTCAGAGTATCTCTACCGCTCCTGCTCTAGGAGCTCTACCTGCTGTCTCTAGAGACACTCCTGCTCTAGGAGCTCTACCTGCTCGTCTCTAGAGACACAACAACATGTGGAATAGGTCAAGAGGTTTGGTTACTTTCAGAAGACACACACGCACACACACGCGCACGCACACGCACGCACATGCGCACGCACACACACGCGCACACACACACACACACACACACACGCACGCACACACACACACACGCACACACACACACACGCACACACACACACGCACACACACACAATAAATAACTATTATTTAAGTTCCATCACAAGAAATAGTAAAAGTTTTAAAAGTTTTATTCTTACAAACAAGCCATTATCAGGAATGTGTCTTCCATCTGTTATCACTAGTCAGGAATTTGTTTTTCAAGGTCTTACTTTAAAAATAAAACACAAAACAATTATCTGATTAGAATTAAATTACAAGAGGAAACATATCATATTTATTAGCAGTATAAATACAATAACACAAACTCACCCACACATGTCCTGCCTCTCCAGTTTGACAAGAACATCGTACAGATTCTGGTCCAGCTGCACAAGGTGTGTATAACAGAGAGAGGGAGAGAGAGAGAGAGAGAGAGAGAGAGAGAGAGAGAGAGAGAGAGAGAGAGAGAGAGAGAGAAAGAGAAAGAGAGAGACAGAGAGAAAGACAGAGAAAGACAGAGAGAGAGAGAGAGAGAGAAGAGAGAGACAGAGAGAGAGGTGGGGTATCAAATCTTCGATATCAATGGACTTCTCGGTTACACCAACATGTAAGTCATCATTCAGAGGATAAGCATGGAAAATCACCACTAACTTGGAACAGGTGGACAAAACAGTGAGTGGACAAAACAGACTCACCTTCCCCATCTCCTTGTGGAACTTCTCCTCGAAGCCAGCCATACTCTGGAAGGTGCTAACGTAGAAGCCAACACGACTATGGAGACAGAGAGAGGGTATGGAGATGGAGAAAAGAGATGAAAGGGGGAGAGAGATTTTACAAATATTTCTTATAAACCTTATTGAAATGACATGTCTTAGTGTACAGCTAGTATTGTCTATAATATCGAACGGGACAAATACATATATTTAATTTTTTCTTTCATTCCAGATGTACCTGTTGCATTCCAGATGTACCTGTTCCATAGTGAGATGTACCTGTTCCATTCCAGATGTACCTGTTCCATTCCAGATGTACCTGTTCCATTCCAGATGTACCTGTTCCATAGTGAGATGTACCTGTTCCGTAGTGAGATGTACCTGTTCCATTCCAGATGTACCTGTTCCATTCCAGATGTACCTGTTCCATAGTGAGATGTACCTGTTCCATTCCAGATGTACCTGTTCCATTCCAGATGTACCTATTCCATTCCAGATGTACCTGTTCCATAGTGAGATGTACCTGTTGCATTCCAGATGTACCTGTTGCATTCCAGATGTACCTGTTCCATAGTGAGATGTACCTGTTCCATTCCAGAGGTACCTGTTCCATTCCAGATGTACCTGTTCCATTCCAGATGTACCTGTTCCATTCCAGATGTACCTGTTCCATTCCAGATGTACCTGTTGCATTCCAGATGTACCTGTTCCATTCCAGATGTACCTGTTCCATTCCAGATGTACCTGTTCCATATTGAGATGTACCTGTTCCATTCCAGATGTACCTTTTCCATATTGAGATGTACCTGTTCCATTCCAGATGTACCTGTTCCATTCCAGAGGTACCTGTTCCATAGTGAGATGTACCTGTTCCATTCCAGATGTACCTGTTGCATTCCAGATGTACCTGTTCCATTCCAGATGTACCTGTTCCATTCCAGATGTACATGTTCCATTCCAGATGTACCCGTTCCATTCCAGATGTACCTGTTCCATATTGAGATGTACCTGTTCCATTCCAGATGTACCTGTTCCATTCCAGATGTACCTGTTCCATTCCAGATGTACCTGTTCCATAGTGAGATGTACCTGTTCCATTCCAGACGTACCTGTTCCATTCCAGATGTACCTGTTCCATAGTGAGATGTACCTGTTCCATAGTGAATGTACCTGTTCCATTCCAGACATACCTGTTCCATTCCAGACGTACCTGTTCCATTCCAGATGTACCTGTTCCATAGTGAGATGTACCTGTTCCATTCCAGATGTACCTGTTCCATTCCAGACGTACCTGTTCCATTCCAGATGTACCTGTTCCATAGTGAGATGTACCTGTTCCATTCCAGACGTACCTGTTCCATTCCAGATGTACCTGTTCCATAGTGAGATGTACCTGTTCCATTCCAGATGTACCTGTTCCATTCCAGACGTACCTGTTCCATTCCAGATGTACCTGTTCCATAGTGAGATGTACCTGTTCCATTCCAGACGTACCTGTTCCATTCCAGATGTAACTGTTCCATAGTGAGATGTACCTGTTCCATTCCAGATGTACCTGTTCCATTTCAGACGTACCTGTTCCATTCCAGATGTACCTGTTCCATAGTGAGATGTACCTGTTCCATAGTGAATGTACCTGTTCCATTCCAGGCGTACCTGTTCCATTCCAGACGTACCTGTTCCATTCCAGATGTACCTGTTCCATAGTGAGATGTACCTGTTCCATTCCAGATGTACCTGTTCCATTCCAGACGTACCTGTTCCATTCCAGATGTACCTGTTCCATAGTGAGATGTACCTGTTCCATTCCAGACGTACCTGTTCCATTCCAGATGTACCTGTTCCATAGTGAGATGTACCTGTTCCATTCCAGATGTACCTGTTCCATTCCAGACGTACCTGTTCCATTCCAGATGTACCTGTTCCATAGTGAGATGTACCTGTTCCATTCCAGATGTACCTGTTCCATTCCAGACGTACCTGTTCCATTCCAGATGTACCTGTTCCATAGTGAGATGTACCTGTTCCATTCCAGATGTACCTGTTCCATTCCAGACGTACCCGTTCCATTCCAGATGTACCTGTTCCATAGTGAGATGTACCCGTTCCATTCCATATGTACCTGTTCCATAGTGAGATGTACCTGTTCCATTCCAGATGTACCTGTTCCATTCCAGACGTACCTGTTCCATTCCAGATGTACCTGTTCCATTCCAGATGTACCTGTTCCATTCCAGGTGTACCTGTTCCATTCCAGACGTACCTGTTCCATTCCAGATGTACCTGTTCCATAGTGAGATGTACCTGTTCCATAGTGAATGTACCTGTTCCATTCCAGATGTACCTGTTCCATTCCAGACGTACCTGTTGCATTCCAGATGTACCTGTTCCATTCCAGATGTACCTGTTCCATTCCAGATGTACCTGTTCCATTCCAGATGTACCTGTTCCATTCCAGACGTACCTGTTGCATTCCAGGTGTACCTGTTCCATTCCAGACATACCTGTTCCATTCCAGATGTACCTGTTCCATAGTGAGATGTACCTGTTCCATAGTGAATGTACCTGTTCCATTCCAGACGTACCTGTTCCATTCCAGATGTACCTGTTCCATAGTGAGATGTACCTGTTCCATTCCAGATGTATCTGTTCCATTCCAGACGTACCTGTTCCATTCCAGATGTACCTGTTCCATTCCAGATGTACCTGTTCCATAGTGAGATGTACCTGTTCCATTCCAGATGTACCTGTTCCACAGTGAGATGTATCTGTTCCATTCCAGATGTACCTGTTCCATTCCAGGCGTACCTGTTCCATTCCAGATGTACCCGTTCCATAGTGAGATGTACCTGTTCCATTCCAGATGTACCTGTTCCATTCCAGACGTACCTGTTCCATTCCAGATGTACCTGTTACATAGTGAGATGTACCTGTTCCATTCCAGACGTACCTGTTCCATTCCAGATGTACCTGTTCCATAGTGAGATGTACCTGTTCCATTCCAGATGTACCTGTTCCATTCCAGACGTACCTGTTCCATTCCAGATGTACCTGTTCCATAGTGAGATGTACCTGTTCCATTCCAGACGTACCTGTTGCATTCCAGATGTACCTGTTCCATTCCAGACGTACCTGTTGTATTCCAGATGTACCTGTTCCACAGTGAGATGTACCTGTTCCATTCCAGATGTACCTGTTCCATTCCAGATGTACCTGTTCCATTCCAGATGTACCTGTTCCATTCCAGATGTACCTGTTCCATTCCAGACGTACCTGTTGCATTCCAGATGTACCTGTTCCACAGTGAGGTGTACCTGTTCCATTCCAGATGTACCTGTTCCATTCCAGATGTACCTGTTCCATTCCAGATGTACCTGTTCCATTCCAGATGTACCTGTTCCATAGTGAGATGTACCTGTTCCATTCTAGATATACCTGTTCCATAGTGAGATGTACCTGTTCCACAGTGAGATGTACCTGTTCCACAGTGAGATGTACCTGTTCCACAGTGAGATGTACCTGTTCCACAGTGAGATGTACCTGTTCCATAGTGAGATGTACCTGTTCCACAGTGAGATGTACCTGTTCCACAGTGAGATGTACCTGTTCCACAGTGAGATGTACCTGTTCCATTCCAGATGTACCTGTTCCATAGTGAGATGTACCTGTTCCATTCCAGATGTACCTGTTCCACAGTGAGATGTATCTGTTCCATTCCAGATGTACCTGTTCCATAGTGAGATGTACCTGTTCCATTCCAGATGTACCTGTTCCATAGTGAGATGTACCTGTTCCATTCCAGACGTACCTGTTTAATTCCAGACGTACCTGTTCCATTCCAGACGTACCTGTTCCATAGTGAGGGCAGTTCCTCCTGAAGATCTTCATTAATCTCCTCAAACACCTTCTGAGCTCTCTCCAACTCATCCTCCGCCTGACACACACACACGCACACAATATCTGTCACAAGGCACTGATAATTATTTTCATCACTTTCCATTCCAATACACTACACACTGAGTGGACAAAACATTATGAACACCTGCTCTTCCTGTTCCAATACACTACACACTGAGTGGACAAAACATTATGAACACCTGCTCTTCCTGTTCCAATACACTACATACTGAGTGGACAAAACATTATGAACACCTGCTCTTCCTGTTCCAATACACTACACACTGAGTGGACAAAACATTATGAACACCTGCTCTTCCTGTTCCAATACACTACACACTGAGTGGACAAAACATTATGAACACCTGCTCTACCAGGCGCACCAGTTTGTGCCAAGAACTGCAATGTTGCTGGGTTTTTCACGCTCAACAGTTTCCTGTGTGTATCAAGAATGGTCCACCACCCAAAGGACATCCAGCCAACTTGACACAACTGTGGGAAGCATTGGAGTCGACATGGGCCAGCATCCCTGTGGAACGCTTTCGACACCTTGTAGAGTCCATGCCCTGGCAAAATGAGGCTGTTCTGAGGGCAAAAGGTGGAGTTCAACTCAATATTAGGAAGGTGAACAACCAACGACTGGCCAACTAATAGCCAACTACTGTATGCTCAATAATTTGTACGTTTTATTCACACTGTGTGTTTTTCAGTGAATCTTTCATTTGATTTTGAAAACCAGAACTCCCTGGCGTGAAGACAAAGGTTTTGTGTTCGGGAAAGAAGCTGTGGAAAATAGAGGCTCTTTCTAAACGTCTAAAACTATTGCAGGCAGATTATATACTAGACTACATTCTGAAATCCCCATGAAAGCACTAGTCGACAGGGTGATTGACAAGGGTGATGGACCCACCTGGTTCCTAGAGAGGTTACTCTGAGCAATGTTGTGGGCTGACAGGATGCCCTGAGCCCAAACTGGAGTGGCCCTCTCCAACAGAGACACTGGCTGGAGATTGGAAGAGAGAGGATAATATATAAAGAGGGAGGGAAGACAGAGAGGAGAAAGAGAGAGGAGAAAGAGTGAGCGAGAGAGAGAGAGAGAGAGAGAGAGAGAGAGAGAGAGAGAGATAGATTGAGAGAGAGAAAGGGAGATGGTGAGATAATAAGGGGAGAAAGAGAGAGTGAGGGAGAGAGAGAGAGAGAGAGAGAGAGAGAGAGAGAGAGATGAGAGCGAGAGAGACAGTCATTTTAAACAGATATATTTAGTTCTGAGTAAATTACTGGCAAACGGAGACAAACGATTGATGTTATTAAAAGGGCCACATATCCATTGATGGAGAGGTCCTGTTACCTTGGTGATCTTGATGCCCCCATCCTTTCCTTTCTTCCCCTTATTGGTCGAAAGGTGGTTGTGTCTGGCGCTGTCGTAGTCCACAAGCTTCCTGTCACGCTTTGCAATACGAGACTGAAGAAGAAGGAGATGACTTTATTGTCCAGAGAAGGAGGGGGGGCGAGAAAGACTAACACACACGTGATGAGAACAGGTCGGTAGGCAGTATGTATGAATCAAAGCTAATCATTAGGAAGAGAGTACGACGATGACGATCCTACCTTAAAATCAGGGAATTGCCCCAGGTATGATCCTACCTTAAAATCAGGGAACTACCCCAGGTATTCAGGGAACTGGCCCGGGTATGATCCTACCTTAATATCAGGGAACTGCCCCAGGTATGATCCTACCTTAATATCAGGGAACTGCCCCAGGTATTCAGGGAACTGCCCCAGGTATGATCCTACCTTAATATCAGGGAACTGGCCCGGGTATGATCCTACCTTAATATCAGGGAACTGCCCCAGGTATTCAGTGAACTGCCCCAGGTATGATCCTACCTTAATATCAGGAACTGCCCCAGGTATTCAGGGAACTGCCCCAGGTATGATCCTACCTTATTATCAGGGAACTGCCCCAGGTATTCAGGGAACTTCCCCAGGTATGATCCTACATTAATATCAGGGAACTGCCTCAGGTATGATCCTACCTTAATATCAGGGAACTTCCCCAGGTATGATCCTACCTTAATATCAGGGAACTGCCCCAGATATGATCCTACCTTAATGTCAGGGAACTGCCCCAGGTATTCAGGGAACTTCACCAGGTATGAATCTACCTTAATATCAGGGAACTGCCCCAGGTATTCAGGGAACTTCCCCAGGTATGATCCTACCTTAATATCAGGGAACTTCCCCAGGTATGATCCTACCTTAATATCAGCGAACTGCCCCAGATATGATCCTACCTTAATATCAGGGAACTGCCCCAGGTATTCAGGGAACTGCCCCAGGTATGAATCTACCTTAATATCAGGGAACTGCCCCAGGTATTCAGGGAACTGCCCCAGGTATGATCCTACCTTAATATCAGGGAACTGCCCCAGGTATGATCCTACCTTAATATCAGGGAACTGCCCCAGGTATTCAGGGAACTGCCCCAGGTATGAATCTACCTTAATATCAGGGAACTGCCCCAGGTATTCAGGGAACTGCCCCAGGTATGATCCTACCTTAATATCAGGGAACTGCCCCAGGTATTCAGGGAACTGCCCCAGGTATTCAGGGAACTGCCCCAGGTATGATCCTACCTTAATATCAGGGAACTGCCCCAGGTATGATCCTACCTTAATATCAGGGAACTTCCCCAGGTATTCAGGGAACTGCCCCAGGTATGAATCTACCTTAATATCAGGGAACTGCCCCAGGTATGATCCTACCTTAATATCAGGGAACTGCCCCAGGTATTCAGGGAACTGCCCCAGTTATGAATCTACCTTAATATCAGGGAACAGCCCCAGGTATTCAGGGAACTGCCCCAGGTATGATCTTACCTTAATATCAGGGAACTGCCCCAGGTATGATCCTACCTTAATATCAGGGAACTGCCCCAGGTATTCAGGGAACTGCCCCAGGTATGATCCTACCTTAATATCAGGGAACTGCCACAGGTATGATCCTACCTTAAAATCAGGGAACTGCCCCAGGTATTCAGGGAACTGGCCTGGGTATGATCCTACCTTAATATCAGGGAACTGCCCCAGGTATTCAGGGAACTGCCCCAGGTATTCAGGGAACTGCCCTGGGTATGATCCTACCTTAATATCAGGAAACTGCCCCAGGTATGTGTCCATGGATATCAAAGCATTATCCACAAGCTTCTGATGGAAGTCTGTCCACAGAACGTCAGTGTCCTGCAACCGGATCAGATACAAGGAAGTCACCATTAAATTGCACGAGCACACACACACACACACACGAGCACACACACACACACGAGCACACACCCACACACACACAGACACAGAGACACACACACACACACAAACACACACAGACAAACACACACACACACACACACACACACACACACAATTTATTTACCTGTATATAGAGCAGACACATGACAACACTTGCAACAACGTAAACAGTATATGGTAGTGGGGTTGGCTGCGTCAAAGGGTTAGCTGAGCCAAAGGGTTAGCTGAGTCAAAGGGTTAGCTGAGTCAAAGGGTTAGCTGAGTCAGAGTTAGCTGAGTCAAAGAGTTAGCTGAGTCAAAGGGTTAGCTGAGTCAAAGGGTTAGCTGAGTCAAAGGGTTAGCTGAGTCAAAGGGTTAGCTGAGTCAAAGGGTTAGCTGAGTCAAAGAGTTAGCTGAGTCAAAGAGTTAGCTGAGTCAAAGGGTTAGTTGAGTCAAAGGGTTAGCTGAGTCAAAGGGTTAGCTGAGCCAAAGGTTTAGCTGAGCCAAAGGTTTAGCTGAGTCAAAGGGTTAGCTGAGTCAAAGAGTTAGCTGAGTCAAAGGGTTAGCTGAGTCAAAGGTTTAGCTGAACCAAAGGGTTAGCTGAGCCAAAGGGTTAGCTGAGCCAAAGGGTAAGCTGAGTCAAAGGGTTAGTTGAGTCAAAGGGTTAGCTGAGTCAAAGGGTTAGCTGAGCCAAAGGGTTAGCTGAGCCAAAGGTTTAGCTGAACCAAAGGGTTAGCTGAGCCAAAGGGTTAGCTGAGCCAAAGGGTTAGATGAGCCAAAGGGTAAGTTGAGTCAAAGGGTTAGCTGAACCAAAGGGTTAGCTGAACCAAAGGGTTAGCTGAGTCAAAGAGTTAGCTGAGTCAAAGGGTTAGCTGAGTCAAAGGGTTACACCATAACCCATATATTTTGTCTGTAATAGTATTTCAGCAATTTGTCATGCACTCAAACTCAAACTGCACTTTTCAAAGGTGTGGTGATATTTAATTCAGTACAGAAATGTGTAGATGTGGAACATCTCACCCCAAGGCGGCTCAATTTACCCTGTCCCTAGGCTCAACATACCCTGTCCCTAGGCTCAACATACCCTGTCCCTAGGCTCAACATACCCTGCCCTAGGCTCAACATACCCTGTCCCTAGGCTCAACATACCCTGTCCCTAGGCGTAACATACCCTGCTATCCCTAGACTCAACATACCCTGCTATCCCTAGGCTCAACATACCCTGTCCCTAGGCTCAACATACCCTGTCCCTAGGCTCAACATACCCTGCTGTCCCTAGGCTCAACATACCCTGCTGTCCCTAGGCTCAACATACCCTGTCCCTAGGCTCAACATACCCTGCTGTCCCTAGGCTCAACATACCCTGTCCCTAGGCTCAACATACCCTGTCCCTAGGCTCAACATACCCTGTCCCTAGGCTCAACATACCCTGTCCCTAGGCTCAACATACCCTGTCCTTAGGCTCAATATACCCTGTCCCTAGGCTCAACATACCCTGTCCCTAGGCTCAACATACCCTGTCCCTAGGCTCAACATACCCTGTCCCTAGGCTCAACATACCCTGCTATCACTAGGCTCAACATACCCTGCTATCCCTAGGCTCAACATACCCTGCTACCCTAGGCTCAACATACCCTGCTATCCCTAGGCTCAACATACCCTGCTATCCCTAGGCTCAACATACCCTGCTATCCCTAGGCTCAACATACCCTGCTGTCCCTAGGCTCAACATACCCTGCTGTCCCTAGGCTCAACATACCCTGCTGTCCCTAGGCTCAACATACCCCGTATCCAGGACAAGTTGAGTCAAGAGACCATTTTGTAATGTAAAGAAGGGGCTCAACATACCCTACTGTCCCTAGGCTCAACATACCCTACTCTCCCCTACAGCTGAATGTAAAGAAGGGGCTCAACATACCCTACTCTCCCCTACAGCTGAATGTAAAGAAGGGGCTCAACATACCCTACTCTCCCCTACAGCTGAATGTAAAGAAGGGGCTCAACATACCCTACTCTCCCCTACAGCTGAATGTAAAGAAGGGGCTCAACATACCCTACTCTCCCCTACAGCTGAATGTAAAGAAGGGGCTCAACATACCCTACTCTCCCCTACAGCTGAATGTAAAGAAGGGGCTCAACATACCCTACTCTCCCCTACAGCTGAATGTAAAGAAGGGGCTCAACATACCCTACTCTCCCCTACAGCTGAATGTAAAGAAGGGGCTCAACATACCCTACTCTCCCCTACAGCTGAATGTAAAGAAGGGGCTCAACATACCCTACTCTCCCCTACAGCTGAATGTAAAGAAGGGGCTCAACATACCCTACTCTCCTCTACAGCTGAATGTAAAGAAGGGGCTCAACATACCCTACTCTCCTCTACAGCTGAATGTAAAGAAGGGGCTCAACATACCCTACTCTCCCCTACAGCTGAATGTAAAGAAGGGGCTCAACATACCCTACTCTCCCCTACAGCTGAATGTAAAGAAGGGGCTCAACATACCCTACTCTCCCCTACAGCTGAATGTAAAGAAGGGGCTCAACATACCCTACTCTCCCCTACAGCTGAATGTAAAGAAGGGGCTCAACATACCCTACTCTCCCCTACAGCTGAATGTAAAGAAGGGGCTCAACATACCCTACTCTCCTCTACAGCTGAATGTAAAGAAGGGGCTCAACATACCCTACTCTCCCCTACAGCTGAATGTAAAGAAGGGGCTCAACATACCCTACTCTCCCCTACAGCTGAATGTAAAGAAGGGGCTCAACATACCCTACTCTCCCCTACAGCTGAATGTAAAGAAGGGGCTCAACATACCCTACTCTCCCCTACAGCTGAATGTAAAGAAGGGGCTCAACATACCCTACTCTCCCCTACAGCTGAATGTAAAGAAGGGGCTCAACATACCCTACTCTCCCCTACAGCTGAATGTAAAGAAGGGGCTCAACATACCCTACTCTCCCCTACAGCTGAATGTAAAGAAGGGGCTCAACATACCCTACTCTCCCCTACAGCTGAATGTAAAGAAGGGGCTCAACATACCCTACTCTCCCCTACAGCTGAATGTAAAGAAGGGGCTCAACATACCCTACTCTCCCCTACAGCTGAATGTAAAGAAGGGGCTCAACATACCCTACTCTCCCCTACAGCTGAATGTAAAGAAGGGGCTCAACATACCCTACTCTCCCCTACAGCTGAATGTAAAGAAGGGGCTCAACATACCCTACTCTCCCCTACAGCTGAATGTAAAGAAGGGGCTCAACATACCCTACTCTCCTCTACAGCTGAATGTAAAGAAGGGGCTCAACATACCCTACTCTCCCCTACAGCTGAATGTAAAGAAGGGGCTCAACATACCCTACTCTCCTCTACAGCTGAATGTAAAGAAGGGGCTCAACATACCCTACTCTCCTCTACAGCTGAATGTAAAGAAGGGGCTCAACATACCCTACTCTCCCCTACAGCTGAATGTAAAGAAGGGGCTCAACATACCCTACTCTCCCCTACAGCTGAATGTAAAGAAGGGGCTCAACATACCCTACTCTCCCCTACAGCTGAATGTAAAGAAGGGGCTCAACATACCCTACTCTCCCTACAGCTGAATGTAAAGAAGGGGCTCAACATACCCTACTCTCCCCTACAGCTGAATGTAAAGAAGGGGCTCAACATACCCTACTCTCCTCTACAGCTGAATGTAAAGAAGGGGCTCAACATACCCTACTCTCCCCTACAGCTGAATGTAAAGAAGGGGCTCAACATACCCTACTCTCCTCTACAGCTGAATGTAAAGAAGGGGCTCAACATACCCTACTCTCCCCTACAGCTGAATGTAAAGAAGGGGCTCAACATACCCTACTCTCCTCTACAGCTGAATGTAAAGAAGGGGCTCAACATACCCTACTCTCCCTACAGCTGAATGTAAAGAAGGGGCTCAACATACCCTACTCTCCCCTACAGCTGAATGTAAAGAAGGGGCTCAACATACCCTACTCTCCCTACAGCTGAATGTAAAGAAGGGGCTCAACATACCCTACTCTCCTCTACAGCTGAATGTAAAGAAGGGGCTCAACATACCCTACTCTCCCTACAGCTGAATGTAAAGAAGGGGCTCAACATACCCTACTCTCCTCTACAGCTGAATGTAAAGAAGGGGCTCAACATACCCTACTCTCCCCTACAGCTGAATGTAAAGAAGGGGCTCAACATACCCTACTCTCCCCTACAGCTGAATGTAAAGAAGGGGCTCAACATACCCTACTCTCCCCTACAGCTGAATGTAAAGAAGGGGCTCAACATACCCTACTCTCCTCTACAGCTGAATGTAAAGAAGGGGCTCAACATACCCTACTCTCCCCTACAGCTGAATGTAAAGAAGGGGCTCAACATACCCTACTCTCCCCTACAGCTGAATGTAAAGAAGGGGCTCAACATACCCTACTCTCCCCTACAGCTGAATGTAAAGAAGGGGCTCAACATACCCTACTCTCCCCTACAGCTGAATGTAAAGAAGGGGCTCAACATACCCTACTCTCCCCTACAGCTGAATGTAAAGAAGGGGCTCAACATACCCTACTCTCCCCTACAGCTGAATGTAAAGAAGGGGCTCAACATACCCTACTCTCCCCTACAGCTGAATGTAAAGAAGGGGCTCAACATACCCTACTCTCCCCTACAGCTGAATGTAAAGAAGGGGCTCAACATACCCTACTCTCCCCTACAGCTGAATGTAAAGAAGGGGCTCAACATACCCTACTCTCCCCTACAGCTGAATGTAAAGAAGGGGCTCAACATACCCTACTCTCCCCTACAGCTGAATGTAAAGAAGGGGCTCAACATACCCTACTCTCCCCTACAGCTGAATGTAAAGAAGGGGCTCAACATACCCTACTCTCCCCTACAGCTGAATGTAAAGAAGGGGCTCAACATACCCTACTCTCCCCTACAGCTGAATGTAAAGAAGGGGCTCAACATACCCTACTCTCCCCTACAGCTGAATGTAAAGAAGGGGCTCAACATACCCTACTCTCCCCTACAGCTGAATGTAAAGAAGGGGCTCAACATACCCTACTCTCCCCTACAGCTGAATGTAAAGAAGGGGCTCAACATACCCTACTCTCCCCTACAGCTGAATGTAAAGAAGGGGCTCAACATACCCTACTCTCCCCTACAGCTGAATGTAAAGAAGGGGCTCAACATACCCTACTCTCCCCTACAGCTGAATGTCCAGCCTACCTCAAATGTGTACACACCGTTCAGCTCAAAAATAAATATGAAACTACATACAGTCCTGAGTCTGTGACTCCACCGAGTGTGTAAAACACAAATGTATTACCTCAACGTTGTTTCCCAACTTCTCTAAGCCTCTATTTACACTAGAGAGAGAAGAACGTGGAGAAAATGAAGAGACAAATGAAGGCACAAATAAGGCATTAATGAATGAACGAGCACGGATAATGAGCATAGCAAAAGTATAGGTAGGTGTTGAGAAGAACACAATGAACAGGGAACTGATGAGAGAGGAGAGGGAGGAGAGAAAATTGAGAGAGAGGAGAGAGAGAGGAGATGAACAGGAAACTGATGAGAGAGTAGAGGGAGAGGAGAGAGAGGAGATGAACAGGGAACTGAGGAGAGAGGAGAGAGAGAGAGGAGAGAGAGGGGAGAGAGAGAGGAGTGAGAGGGGAGAGATAGAGGAGAGAGAGGGGAGAGATAGAGGAGAGAAAATTGAGAGAGAGGAGAGAGAGAGGAGATGAACAGGGAACTGATGAGAGAGAGAGGAGAGAGATGGGAGAGAGACAGGAGAGAAATGGGAGAGAGAGGAGATGAACAGGGAACTGATGAGAGAGGAGAGGGAGAGAGGAGATGAACAGAGAACTGATGAGAGAGGAGAGAGGAGATGAACAGGGAACTGATGAGAGAGGAGAGGGAGAGAGGAGATGAACAGAGAACTGATGAGAGAGGAGAGAGGAGATGAACAGGGAACTGATGAGAGAGGAGAGAGAGGAGAGAGAGGGGATGAACAAGGAAATGATGAGAGAGTAGAGGGAGAGGAGAGAGAGAGAGGAGATGAACAGGGAACTGATGAAAGAGGAGAGGGTAGCCTCATTCAACCATTGAGGTGGGTCAGGGTGGTGGGTCAGGATGGTGGGTCAGGCTGGTGGATCAGGATGGTGGGTCGAGGTGGTGGGTCAAGGTGGTGGATCAGGATGGTGGGTCAGGATGGTGGGTGTCCTAACACACTAGTACTGCCCTATACTCTAATACCAACCTGTCCTAACACACTAGTACAGCTCTATACTCTAATAACAACCTGTCCTAACACACTAGTACAGCTCTATGCTCTAATAACAACCTGTTCTAACACACTAGTACAGCTCTATGCTCTAATACCAATCTGTCCTAACACACTAGTACAGCTCTATGCTCTAATACCAACCTGTCCTAACACACTAGTACAGCTCTATGCTCTAATAACAACCTGTCCTAACACACTAGTACAGCTCTATGCTCTAATACCAACCTGTCCTAACACACTAGTACAGTTCTATGCTCTAATACCAACCTGTCCTAACACACTAGTACAGCTCTATGCTCTAATAACAACCTGTCCTAACACACTAGTACAGCTCTATGCTCTAATACCAACCTGTCCTAACACACTAGTACAGTTCTATGCTCTAATACCAACCTGTCCTAACACACTAGTACAGTTCTATGCTCTAATACCAACCTGTTCTAACACACTAGTACAGCTCTATACTCTAATAACAACCTGTCCTAACACACTAGTACAGCTCCTACTTCTGACACAAGGGAGAGTGATGGTGAGAATGACAGTGAGTGAGAGAGAGAGAGTGAGAGAGACAGGGAGAGAGAGAGTGACAGAGACAGGGAGAGAGAGAGTGAGAGTGTGAGCGAGAGTGAGCGAGAGAGAGTAAGAGAGACAGGGACAGAGAGAGTGAGCTAGAGTGAGAGAGAGTGAGAGAGAGTAAGAGAGACAGGGAGAGAAAGAGAGAAAGAGACAGGGAGCGAGTGAGTGAGAGAGACAGGAGGGAGAGTGAGAGACAGGGGGGAAAGTGAGAGAGACAAGGAGAGAGAGTGAGAGAAACAGGGAGAGAGACAGGGAGAGAGTGAGAGAGACAGGGAGAGAGAAGGAAAGATTGAGGGCTGAGAAACTGTGACAGAGGAAGAGACAGGGAGGGACTGACAGAGGAGAGACTTACAGAGGAGAGACTGACAGAGGAGACTGACAGAGGAGAGAGACAGGGAGGGACTGACAGAGGAGAGACTGAGAGAGGAGAGTCTGACAGAGGAGAGACTGACAGAGGAGAGTCTGACAGAGGAGAGTTTTACAGAGGAGAGACTGACAGAGGAGAGACTGACAGAGGAGAGACTGACAGAGGAGAGAGACAGGGAGAGACTGACAGAGGAAGAGACAGGGAGGGACTGACAGAGGAGAGACTGACAGAGGAGAGACTGACAGAGGAGAGTCTGACAGAGGAAGAGACAGGGAGAGACTGACAGAGGAAGAGACAGGGAGGGACTGACAGAGGAGAGACTGACAGAGGAGAGACTGACAGAGGAGAGTCTGACAGAGGAAGAGACAGGGAGAGACTGACAGAGGAGAGAGACAGGGAGAGACTGACAGAGGAGAGACTGACAGAGGAGAGTCTGACAGAGGAGAGTTTTACAGAGGAGAGACTGACAGAGGAGAGACTGACAGAGGAGAGACTGACAGAGGAGAGAGACAAGGAGAGACTGACAGAGGAAGAGACAGGGAGGGACTGACAGAGGAGAGACTGACAGAGGAGAGACTGACAGAGGAGAGACTGACAGAGGAGAGAGACAGGGAGAGACTGACAGAGGAAGAGACAGGGAGGGACTGACAGAGGAGAGACTGACAGAGGAGAGACTGACAGAGGAGAGTCTGACAGAGGAAGAGACAGGGAGAGACTGACAGAGGAGAGAGACAGGGAGAGACTGACAGAGGAGAGACTGACAGAGGAGAGTCTGACAGAGGAAGAGACAGGGAGAGACTGACAGAGGAGAGACTGACAGAGGAAGAGACAGGGAGAGACTGACAGAGGAGAGACTGACAGAGGAGAGTCTGACAGAGGAAGAGACAGGGAGAGACTGACAGAGGAGAGACTGACAGAGGAGAGTCTGACAGAGGAAGAGACAGGGAGAGACTGACAGAGGAGAGACTGACAGAGGAAGAGACAGGGAGAGACTGACAGAGGAGAGACTGACAGAGGAGAGTCTGACAGAGGAAGAGACAGGGAGAGACTGACAGAGGAGAGACTGACAGAGGAGAGTCTGACAGAGGAAGAGACAGGGAGAGACTGACAGAGGAGAGACTGACAGAGGAAGAGACAGGGAGAGACTGACAGAGGAGAGACTGACAGAGGAAGAGACAGGGAGAGACTGACAGAGGAGACTGACAGAGGAGAGTCTGACAGAGGAAGAGACAGGGAGAGACTGACAGAGGAGAGACTGACAGAGGAAGAGACAGGGAGAGACTGACAGAGGAGAGACTGACAGAGGAGAGAGAAGAGGGACAGAGGGAACATAAGGAAGTCAATCTGACTTTTTGTAGCATAAATTAAGATGACCTCTGTACCTCGACGATGGAGTCCACATCATCTTTGCCGTACCAGTCCGGCTCGTACATGTCAGACAGACACTCCTTGAGGTTCTTGGAGGATTCGTGCATCGCTGTCGACAGACAGAGAGACAGACACACTTGCCAGTGAAGAACCAGTGCTGTGCAGTGATCGTAGTGAGGAATACACCATAGTTCTACACCGATTATCAGCATCTGGGTTGTGTCAATTAAGGACCACAAAGGAAAAAGACTTTAATGAATAGGTTTTGGAAATGACAAATGAAAGTAGCATTTGTTATTGAACAAGTCCAAGTAGTCCCTCCTTGTTTCAGTTTTAGGACTGTAGTCTTATTGAAGGTGTATGTAGACATCACGGTCTTACTTTGTACTGCCGCCAGGTAGACCCTCAGGTCTTTCTGCAGTTTGGAGCCCTCTGTCTGAAAACAGAACACACCTGATGTCACACACGGTACAGCTCCGATGGGTGAGACAAGGTAAGACTGTGGATTGAATTAGAGACGGCGAAGGAATGGAAGCTGCTACCGTATGGGGATCGGTTGGGTTTTTGACAATATGTAAACGGTGTCAGTCCAAGACTGGAGTCTTAATGGGTATGTAAACATCACAGAAAGAAACTCCAACTTTGTTTTGCCACATCCCCCTTCCTCTCATCCCCCCACCTCCCATCCACCCCACCTCCCAACCAGTCATTACCTCCCATCCACCCCCACCTCCCATCCACCCCCACCTCCCAACCAGTCATTACCTCCCATCCCCCCACCTCCCATCCACCCCCACCTCCCATCCACCCCCACCTCCCATCCCCCACCTCCCATCCACCCCACCTCCCAAACAGTCATTACCTCCCATCCCCCCACCTCCCATCCACCCCACCTCCCATCCACCCCACCTCCCATCCACCCCCACCTCCCATCCACCTCACCTCCCATCACCCCACCTCCCATCCACCCCACCTCCCATCCCCCCACCTCCCATCCACCCCCACCTCCCATCCCCCCCCACCTCCCATCCACCCCACCTCCCAAACAGTCATTACCTCCCATCCCCCACGTCCCATCCACCCCCACCTCCCATCCCCCCACCTCCCATCCACCCCACCTCCCAAACAGTCATTACCTCCCATCCACCCCACCTCCCATCCACCCCCACCTCCCATCCACCCCACCTCCCATCCACCCCACCTCCCAAACAGTCATTACCTCCCATCCCCCCACGTCCCATCCACCCCCACCTCCCATCCCCCTACCTCCCATCCACCCCACCTCCCAAACAGTCATTACCTCCCATCCACCCCACCTCCCATCCACCCCCACCTCCCATCCACCCCACCTCCCATCCACCCCCACCTCCCATCCACCCCACCTCCCATCCACCCCACCTCCCATCCACCCCACCTCCCATCCACCCCCACCTCCCATCCACCCCACCTCCCATCCACCCCCACCTCCCATCCACCCCCACCTCCCATCCACCCCACCTCCCATCCACCCCACCTCCCATCCACCCCACCTCCCATCCACCCCCACCTCCCATCCACCCCCACCTCCCATCCACCCCAACTCCCATCCACCCCACCTCCCATCCACCCCACCTCCCATTCACCCCACCTCCCATCCACCCCACCTCCCATCCACCCCACCTCCCATCCACCCCCACCTCCCATCCACCCCACCTCCCATCCACCCCACCTCCCATCCACCCCCACCTCCCATCCACCCCATCTCCCATCCACCCCACCTCCCATCCACCCCATCTCCCATCCACCCCACCTCCCATCCACCCCACCTCCCATCCACCCCACCTCCCATCCACCCCATCTCCCATCCACCCCATCTCCCATCCACCCCACCTCCCATCCACCCCACCTCCCATCCACCCCCACCTCCCATCCACCCCACCTCCCATCCACCCCATCTCCCATCCACCCCATCTCCCATCCACCCCATCTCCCATCCACCCCACCTCCCATCCAACCTCCCATCCACCCCATCTCCCATCCACCCCATCTCCCATCCACCCCACCTCCCATCCACCCCACCTCCCATCCACCCCACCTCCATCCCCACCTCCCATCCCCACCTCCCATCCACCCCACCTCCCATCCACCCCACCTCCCATCCACCCCCACCTCCCATCCACCCCACCTCCCATCCATCCCCCCACCTCCCATCCACCCCCACCTCCCATCCACCCCACCTCCCATCCACCCCATCTCCCATCCACCCCACCTCCCATCCACCCCACCTCCCATCCACCCCACCTCCCATCCATCCCCCCACCTCCCATCCACCCCACCTCCCATCCACCCCATCTCCCATCCACCCCACCTCCCATCCACCCCACCTCCCATCCACCCCACCTCCCATCCATCCCCCCACCTCCCATCCACCCCCACCTCCCATCCACCCCATCCACCCCACCTCCCATCCACCCCACCTCCCATCCACCCCACCTCCCCCACCTCCCATCCACCCCACCTCCCATCCACCCCACCTCCCATCCACCTCCCCCCACCTCCCATCCACCCCACCTCCCATCCACCCCACCTCCCATCCACCCCACCTCCCATCCACCCCACCTCCCATCCACCCCACCTCCCATCCACCCCACCTCCCATCCACCCCACCTCCCATCCACCCCACCTCCCATCCACCCCACCTCCCATCCACCCCACCTCCCATCCACCCCACCTCCCATCCACCCCACCTCCCATCCACCCCACCTCCCATCCACCCCCCACCTCCCATCCACCCCACCTCCCATCCACCCCACCTCCCATCCACCCCACCTCCCATCCACCCCACCTCCCATCCACCCCATCTCCCATCCACCCCATCTCCCATCCACCCCATCTCCCATCCACCCCACCTCCCATCCACCCCATCTCCCATCCACCCCACCTCCCATCCACCCCATCTCCCATCCACCCCCACCTCCCATCCACCCCATCTCCCATCCACCCCACCTCCCATCCACCCCATCTCCCATCCACCCCACCTCCCATCCACCCCATCTCCCATCCACCCCATCTCCCATCCACCCCACCTCCCATCCACCCCACCTCCCATCCACCCCACCTCCCATCCACCCCACCTCCCATCCACCCCACCTCCCATCCACCCCACCTCCCATCCACCCCACCTCCCATCCACCCCACCTCCCATCCACCCCACCTCCCACCCCACCTCCCATCCACCCCACCTCCCATCCACCCCACCTCCCATCCACCCCACCTCCCATCCACCCCACCTCCCATCCACCCCATCTCCCATCCACCCCACCTCCCATCCACCCCACCTCTCCCATCCACCCCACCTCCCATCCACCCCACCTCCCATCCACCCCACCTCCCATCCACCCCACCTCCCATCCACCTCCCCACCTCCCATCCACCCCACCTCCCATCCACCCCACCTCCCATCCACCCCACCTCCCATCCACCCCACCTCCCATCCACCCCACCTCCCATCCACCCCACCTCCCATCCACCCCACCTCCCATCCACCCCACCTCCCATCCACCTCCCATCCCCCACCTCCCATCCACCCCCACCTCCCATCCACCCCACCTCCCATCCACCCCACCTCCCATCCACCCCACCTCCCATCCACCCCACCTCCCATCCACCCCACCTCCCATCCACCCCACCTCCCATCCACCCCACCTCCCATCCACCCCACCTCCCATCCACCCCCACCTCCCATCCACCCCACCTCCCATCCACCCCACCTCCCATCCACCCCACCTCCCATCCTCCCCCACCTCCCATCCACCCCACCTCCCATCCACCCCACCTCCCATCCACCCCACCTCCCATCCACCCCCCACCTCCCATCCACCCCACCTCCCATCCACCCCACCTCCCATCCACCCCACCTCCCATCCACCCCACCCCCACCTCCCATCCACCCCACCTCCCATCCACCCCCATCCACCCCACCTCCCATCCACCCCACCTCCCACCTCCCACCTCCATCCCCCACCTCCCATCCACCCCACCTCCCATCCACCCCACCTCCCATCCACCCCACCTCCCTCCCACCTCCCATCCACCCCACCTCCCATCCACCCCACCTCCCATCCACCCCACCTCCCATCCACCCCACCTCCCATCCACCCCACCTCCCATCCACCCCACCTCCCATCCACCCCACCCCCACCTCCCATCCACCCCATCTCCCATCCACTCCCACCTCCCACCTCCCATCCACCCCACCTCCCATCCACCCCACCTCCCATCCACCCCACCTCCCATCCACCCCACCTCCCATCCACCCCACCTCCCATCCACCCCACCTCCCATCCACCCCACCTCCCATCCACCCCACCTCCCATCCACCCCACCTCCCATCCACCCCACCTCCCATCCACCCCACCTCCCATCCACCCCCACCCCACCTCCCATCCACCCCACCTCCCATCCACCCCACCTCCCATCCACCCCACCTCCCATCCACCCCACCTCCCATCCACCCCACCTCCCATCCACCCCACCTCCCATCCACCCCACCTCCCATCCACCCCACCTCCCATCCACCCCACCTCCCATCCACCCCACCTCCCATCCACCCCACCTCCCATCCACCCCACCTCCCATCCACCCCACCTCCCATCCACCCCACCTCCCATCCACCCCACCTCCCATCCACCCCACCTCCCATCCACCCCACCTCCCATCCACCTCCCACCTCCCATCCACCCCACCTCCCATCCACCCCACCTCCCATCCACCCCACCTCCCATCCACCCCACCTCCCATCCACCCCACCTCCCATCCACCCCACCTCCCTCCCACCTCCCATCCCCCACCTCCCATCCACCCCACCTCCCATCCACCCCACCTCCCATCCACCCCACCTCCCATCCACCCCACCTCCCATCCACCCCACCTCCCATCCACCCCACCTCCCATCCACCCCACCTCCCATCCACCCCACCTCCCATCCACCCCACCTCCCATCCACCCCACCTCCCATCCACCCCACCTCCCATCCACCCCACCTCCCATCCACCCCACCTCCCATCCACCCCACCTCCCATCCACCCCCACCTCCCATCCACCCCACCTCCCATCCACCCCACCTCCCATCCACCCCACCTCCCATCCACCCCACCTCCCATCCACCCCACCTCCCTCCCATCCATCCCCCACCTCCCATCCACCCCACCTCCCATCCACCCCACCTCCCATCCACCCCACCTCCCATCCACCCCACCTCCCATCCACCCCACCTCCCATCCACCCCACCTCCCATCCACCCCACCTCCCATCCACCCCACCTCCCATCCACCCCACCTCCCATCCACCCCACCTCCCATCCACCCCACCTCCCATCCACCCCACCTCCCATCCACCCCACCTCCCATCCACCCCACCTCCCATCCACCCCACCTCCCATCCACCCCCACCTCCCATCCACCCCACCTCCCATCCACCCCACCTCCCATCCACCCCACCTCCCATCCATCCCCCCACCTCCCATCCACCCCCAGGTAGACCCTCAGTTTTTTTTGCGATTTAAAAGCATTGGGCCAGTAACTGAAAAAAGTCGCTGGTTTGAAACATCGAGTTGATGTCGATGTCTCCATGAGCAAGGTACTTAACCCTAATTGCTCCAGTACGTCGCTCTGGAAAAAAACAGCATCTTCTAAATGACTAAGACGTAAAATGGTTCGGTCCGTACAAGATTCTTACGTATTGTTTGTTGAAGTTGATAACTCCCTCCTCAAATGCAACATCTCTGGTCTCGTCTGCTTTCCCCAGTTTCTGCATAACCTGGAAGACATTTAAAGACGTTGAACAAGACAAGACGTTGAACATTCATCTTCATCCTGGCCCGTGGTAGATACAGCAGAGGAAACACTGTCTCTCCTTCATACAGCATGTCTACGTGTCACTAAGACAATCACTGGGGGTCATGTACAGTGAAGGAGACACACTGGATACACTTCTATAACAATGTTGATGAACACAGCAGAGTAACCATATTATACTGTATGTTATACTGTATCTACTGATGAATACAACAGAACCATGTTATACTGTATCTACTGATGAATACAACAGAACCATGTTATACTGTATCTACTGATGAATACAACAGAACCATGTTATACTGTATCTACTGATGAATATAGCAGAGAGACCATGTTATACTGTATCTACTGATGAATACAACAGAACCATGTTATACTGTATCTACTGATGAATACAACAGAACCACGTTATACTGTATCTACTGATGAATACAACAGAACCACGTTATAATGTATCTACTGATGAATATAGCAGAACCACGTTATACTGTATAATATTCATGGGCTGAATGTTCGTAATGGGACGACGGGGGTGATACTGTACAGTGCTATCAGCCATTGATCTTGCATCTCATCTATCCATCCCTCACCCCCCCCCCCACCTCCCAACCAGTCATTCCCTCCCATCTCCTACTGTCCAATAGGGATACAGAACCACTAACACCATCAGGTCATATAGCATTTGAATTACAGCTATATTAACGTTAAACTATATCAAATCTAACCCGAAAACTGCTATTAGGTTATGGATGCTAGATGGAATGTAGTGGATATTGTAATTGAATAGACACTGCATTATAGCAGGTCAGATAGAGATTTAATTTAATTTGCAGAACATCCAATTGCTTTAGCTATTCTAGTAATACAATTATTTACATTGTTCAATTTGGTACACACACCAGCATGTGGCCTATAGGCCTACTGTAAAAGGATATGTATAAACAAATAACGGATGGATTGAACAACATTCTGTTTAGTATGAGGATGCAGTGACTTAACCAATGGATTGGACTGTACTTTTCTAGCCAATCATTTTGAACAAACGTTTGCCTAAAAACCGGAAATCAAATGATCCTGCATCGTTAAGAACAGTGGATGAATCAATTGATCCTCCATCGTTAAGACAGTGGATGAATCAAATTACCCTCCATCGTTAAGACAGTGGATGAATCAAATACATTACTTTTTAAATATTATTTAAAAAAAACACATGGGCTACAGAGAGAATCTGAAGAGAACAATTTGAGGTAACTTGGCATAGAGTCTTACAAGCACGAGACATGGAAGCTGTGGGAACATGTGGGTCTGGGCAGGTGTGATGTCATCGATGTTTACGTGTCTGTGTATTATTTTAATAATCTCACAACAACAACTAAATCTACCGCATCCTGTCGACGATAGTATGTTTTTATAAAGGTTGACGGTCAAGATGTGTCACTGAGTCCTCTCCGGTGAAGTGTCATAGCAGGATGGAACCAGATATCGTAATCAAAATAACCCGAAACAAACGGTAAATAACAACAAATTAAACCTTATTATGTTTCTTACCTTCTCTTGGGCCCGTGTTAATTTCTTCTGCACGTTACTAGCGAGTTTCCCCGCAGTAACCCCCTTCCCCATACCCATCTCAGCCATTTTGTCTTCCCGATAAGCTCTCGATTCAATATAATAAAAAATAACAACTCCTACGGATAAAGAAGAAGAGACATCAACGTCGACAAAAACAAATAATCACCGTTCGTTATTCTAGGCTTAAGCACCGTCACAACGTTTCGTAACGGGTGTCTGTGGGTACCGAATAGACCAAGCGACGGGTCTCCAGCTTCCGGTAGTGTAGCCTTCCGTTACGTCAGTCAGGGGATGATAATAACCATTGTATCGGGGTTTCCTCTTAAAGATAAAAGCTGACGAGCCCACTGCACATCCCACTATTTCCTTAGGTCTACTGTTATTTCCCCTTGACGCACTTGGGGGCGACATTGCTTTGGTCAGCTCACCAAATAAAACGGAAAGTCCTGTCGACTAAAAAAGTCCTGTCGACTAAATACTTAACTGTAAAAAGTCCTGTCTGGACTAAAGACTTGACTGTAAAAAGTCCTGTTTGGACTAAAGACTTGACTGTAAAAAGTCCTGTCTGGACTAAAGACTTGACTGTAAAAGGTCCTGTTTGGACTAAAGACTTGACTGTAAAAAGTCCTGTTTGGACTAAAGACTTGACTGTAAAAAGTCCTGTCTGGACTAAAGACTTGACTGTAAAAGGTCCTGTCTGGACTAAAGACTTGACTGTAAAAAGTCCTGTCTGGACTAAAGACTTGACTGTAAAAGGTCCTGTCTGGACTAAAGACTTGACGGTAGGTCTACTAACTGTGTGAAGAAGTACAGTATGGAAACAACCAGAGAAAAATTATGGGCTAGCTAAAGACAAAGGCCGAGGTTAGTGGTCAATGAATCAAACATACATACTGTATGTAGTTTATTATGTGGGCCAGTCCGGCGCTGTCCATGGTGCTGAATCACTGTCAGTCTACTACAGCCTCGGTACCTGTGGTGGAGCTGAGTCACTGTCAGTTTACTACAGCCTCGGTACCTGTGGTGGTGCTGAATCACTGTCAGTCTACTACAGCCTCGGTACCTGTGGTGGAGCTGAGTCACTGTCAGTCTACTACAGCCTCGGTACCTGTGGTGGTGCTGAGTCACTGTCAGTCTACTACAGCCTCGGTACCTGTGGTGGTGCTGAATCACTGTCAGTCTACTACAGCCTCGGTACCTGTGGTGGAGCTGAGTCACTGTCAGTCTACTACAGTCTCGGTACCTGTGGTGGTGCTGAGTCACTGTCAGTCTACTACAGCCTCGGTACCTGTGGTGGAGCTGAATCACTGTCAGTCTACTACAGCCTCGGTACCTGTGGTGGAGCTGAATCACTGTCAGTCTACTACAGCCTCGGTACCTGTCCATGGTGCTGAATCACTGTCAGTCTACTACAGCCTCGGTACCTGTGGTGGAGCTGAATCACTGTCAGTCTACTACAGCCTCGGTACCTGTGGTGGAGCTGAATCACTGTCAGTCTACTACAGCCTCGGTACCTGTGGTGGAGCTGAGTCACTGTCAGTCTACTACAGCCTCGGTACCTGTGGTGGAGCTGAATCACTGTCAGTCTACTACAGCCTCGGTACCTGTGGTGGAGCTGAGTCACTGTCAGTCTACTACAGCCTCGGTACCTGTGATGGAGCTGAATCACTGTCAGTCTACTACAGCCTCGGTACCTGTGGTGGTGCTGAATCACTGTCAGTCTACTTCAGCCTCGGTACCTGTGGTGGTGCTGAATCACTGTCAGTCTACTACAGCCTCGGTACCTGTGGTGGTGCTGAGTCACTGTCAGTCTACTACAGCCTCGGTACCTGTGGTGGAGCTGAATCACTGTCAGTCTACTACAGCCTCGGTACCTGTCCATGGTGCTGAATCACTGTCAGTCTACTACAGCCTCGGTACCTGTGGTGGAGCTGAATCACTGTCAGTCTACTACAGCCTCGGTATCTGTCCATGGTGCTGAATCACTGTCAGTGTACTACAGCCTCGGTACCTGTGGTGGTGCTGAATCACTGTCAGTCTACTACAGCCTCGGTACCTGTGGTGGAGCTGAGTCACTGTCAGTCTACTACAGTCTCGGTACCTGTGGTGGTGCTGAGTCACTGTCAGTCTACTACAGCCTCGGTACCTGTGGTGGAGCTGAATCACTGTCAGTCTACTACAGCCTCGGTACCTGTGGTGGAGCTGAATCACTGTCAGTCTACTACAGCCTCGGTACCTGTCCATGGTGCTGAATCACTGTCAGTCTACTACAGCCTCGGTACCTGTGGTGGAGCTGAATCACTGTCAGTCTACTACAGCCTCGGTACCTGTGGTGGAGCTGAATCACTGTCAGTCTACTACAGCCTCGGTACCTGTGGTGGAGCTGAGTCACTGTCAGTCTACTACAGCCTCGGTACCTGTGGTGGAGCTGAATCACTGTCAGTCTACTACAGCCTCGGTACCTGTGGTGGAGCTGAGTCACTGTCAGTCTACTACAGCCTCGGTACCTGTGATGGAGCTGAATCACTGTCAGTCTACTACAGCCTCGGTACCTGTGGTGGTGCTGAATCACTGTCAGTCTACTTCACCCTCGGTACCTGTGGTGGTGCTGAATCACTGTCAGTCTACTACAGCCTCGGTACCTGTGGTGGTGCTGAGTCACTGTCAGTCTACTACAGCCTCGGTACCTGTGGTGGAGCTGAATCACTGTCAGTCTACTACAGCCTCGGTACCTGTCCATGGTGCTGAATCACTGTCAGTCTACTACAGCCTCGGTACCTGTGGTGGAGCTGAATCACTGTCAGTCTACTACAGCCTCGGTATCTGTCCATGGTGCTGAATCACTGTCAGTGTACTACAGCCTCGGTACCTGTGGTGGTGCTGAATCACTGTCAGTCTACTACAGCCTCGGTACCTGTGGTGGAGCTGAGTCACTGTCAGTCTACTACAGCCTCGGTACCTGTGGTGGAGCTGAATCACTGTCAGTCTACTACAGCCTCGGTACCTGTGGTGGAGCTGAGTCACTGTCAGTCTACTACAGCCTCGGTACCTGTGGTGGTGCTGAATCACTGTCAGTCTACTACAGCCTCGGTACCTGTGGTGGTGCGGAATCACTGTCAGTCTACTACAGCCTCGGTACCTGTGGTGGTGCTGAATCACTGTCAGTCTACTACAGCCACGGTACCTGTGGTGGTGCTGAGTCACTGTCAGTCTACTACAGGCTCGGTACCTGTGGTGGAGCTGAATCACTGTCAGTCTACTACAGCCTCGGTATCTGTCCATGGTGCTGAATCACTGTCAGTCTACTACAGCCTCGGTACCTGTCCATGGTGCTGAATCACTGTCAGTCTACTACAGCCTCGATACCTGTGGTGGAGCTGAGTCACTGTCAGTCTACTACAGTCTCGGTACCTGTGGTGGTGCTGAGTCACTGTCAGTCTACTACAGCCTCGGTACCTGTGGTGGAGCTGAATCACTGTCAGTCTACTACAGCCTCGGTACCTGTGGTGGAGCTGAATCACTGTCAGTCTACTACAGCCTCGGTACCTGTCCATGGTGCTGAATCACTGTCAGTCTACTACAGCCTCGGTACCTGTGGTGGAGCTGAATCACTGTCAGTCTACTACAGCCTCGGTACCTGTGGTGGAGCTGAATCACTGTCAGTCTACTACAGCCTCGGTACCTGTGGTGGAGCTGAGTCACTGTCAGTCTACTACAGCCTCAGTACCTGTGGTGGAGCAGAATCACTGTCAGTCTACTACAGCCTTGGTACCTGTGGTGGAGGTGAGTCACTTTCAGTCTACTACAGCCTCGGTAACTGTCCATGGTGCTGAATCACTGTCAGTCTACTACAGTATCGGTACCTGTCCATGGTGCTGAATCACTGTCAGTCTACTACAGCCTCGGGAACCTGTCCATGGTGCTGAATCACTGTCAGTCTACTACAGCCTCGGTACCTGTGGTGGAGCTGAATCACTGTCAGTCTACTACAGCCTCGGTACCTGTGGTGGAGCTGAATCACTGTCAGTCTACTACAGCCTCGGTACCTGTCCATGGTGCTGAGTCACTGTCAGTCTACTACAGCCTCGGTACCTGTGGTGGTGCTGAGTCACTGTCAGTCTACTACAGCCTCGGTACCTGTGGTGGTGCTGAATCACTGTCAGTCTACTACAGCCTCGGTACCTGTGGTGGAGCTGAGTCACTGTCAGTCTACTACAGTCTCGGTACCTGTGGTGGTGCTGAGTCACTGTCAGTCTACTACAGCCTCGGTACCTGTGGTGGAGCTGAATCACTGTCAGTCTACTACAGCCTCGGTACCTGTGGTGGAGCTGAATCACTGTCAGTCTACTACAGCCTCGGTACCTGTCCATGGTGCTGAATCACTGTCAGTCTACTACAGCCTCGGTACCTGTGGTGGAGCTGAATCACTGTCAGTCTACTACAGCCTCGGTACCTGTGGTGGAGCTGAATCACTGTCAGTCTACTACAGCCTCGGTACCTGTGGTGGAGCTGAGTCACTGTCAGTCTACTACAGCCTCGGTACCTGTGGTGGAGCTGAATCACTGTCAGTCTACTACAGCCTCGGTACCTGTGGTGGAGCTGAGTCACTGTCAGTCTACTACAGCCTCGGTACCTGTGATGGAGCTGAATCACTGTCAGTCTACTACAGCCTCGGTACCTGTGGTGGTGCTGAATCACTGTCAGTCTACTTCAGCCTCGGTACCTGTGGTGGTGCTGAATCACTGTCAGTCTACTACAGCCTCGGTACCTGTGGTGGTGCTGAGTCACTGTCAGTCTACTACAGCCTCGGTACCTGTGGTGGAGCTGAATCACTGTCAGTCTACTACAGCCTCGGTACCTGTCCATGGTGCTGAATCACTGTCAGTCTACTACAGCCTCGGTACCTGTGGTGGAGCTGAATCACTGTCAGTCTACTACAGCCTCGGTATCTGTCCATGGTGCTGAATCACTGTCAGTGTACTACAGCCTCGGTACCTGTGGTGGTGCTGAATCACTGTCAGTCTACTACAGCCTCGGTACCTGTGGTGGAGCTGAGTCACTGTCAGTCTACTACAGCCTCGGTACCTGTGGTGGAGCAATCACTGTCAGTCTACTACAGCCTCGGTACCTGTGGTGGAGCTGAGTCACTGTCAGTCTACTACAGCCTCGGTACCTGTGGTGGTGCTGAATCACTGTCAGTCTACTACAGCCTCGGTACCTGTGGTGGTGCGGAATCACTGTCAGTCTACTACAGCCTCGGTACCTGTGGTGGTGCTGAGTCACTGTCAGTCTACTACAGCCTCGGTACCTGTGGTGGAGCTGAATCACTGTCAGTCTACTACAGCCTCGGTATCTGTCCATGGTGCTGAATCACTGTCAGTCTACTACAGCCTCGGTACCTGTCCATGGTGCTGAATCACTGTCAGTCTACTACAGCCTCGATACCTGTGGTGGAGCTGAGTCACTGTCAGTCTACTACAGTCTCGGTACCTGTGGTGGTGCTGAGTCACTGTCAGTCTACTACAGCCTCGGTACCTGTGGTGGAGCTGAATCACTGTCAGTCTACTACAGCCTCGGTACCTGTGGTGGAGCTGAATCACTGTCAGTCTACTACAGCCTCGGTACCTGTCCATGGTGCTGAGTCACTGTCAGTCTACTACAGCCTCGGTACCTGTGGTGGTGCTGAGTCACTGTCAGTCTACTACAGCCTCGGTACCTGTGGTGGTGCTGAATCACTGTCAGTCTACTACAGCCTCGGTACCTGTGGTGGAGCTGAGTCACTGTCAGTCTACTACAGTCTCGGTACCTGTGGTGGTGCTGAGTCACTGTCAGTCTACTACAGCCTCGGTACCTGTGGTGGAGCTGAATCACTGTCAGTCTACTACAGCCTCGGTACCTGTGGTGGAGCTGAATCACTGTCAGTCTACTACAGCCTCGGTACCTGTCCATGGTGCTGAATCACTGTCAGTCTACTACAGCCTCGGTACCTGTGGTGGAGCTGAATCACTGTCAGTCTACTACAGCCTCGGTACCTGTGGTGGAGCTGAATCACTGTCAGTCTACTACAGCCTCGGTACCTGTGGTGGAGCTGAGTCCTGTACCTGTGGTCAGTCTACTACAGCCTCGGTACCTGTGGTGGAGCTGAATCACTGTCAGTCTACTACAGCCTCGGTACCTGTGGTGGAGCTGAGTCACTGTCAGTCTACTACAGCCTCGGTACCTGTGATGGAGCTGAATCACTGTCAGTCTACTACAGCCTCGGTACCTGTGGTGGTGCTGAATCACTGTCAGTCTACTTCAGCCTCGGTACCTGTGGTGGTGCTGAATCACTGTCAGTCTACTACAGCCTCGGTACCTGTGGTGGTGCTGAGTCACTGTCAGTCTACTACAGCCTCGGTACCTGTGGTGGAGCTGAATCACTGTCAGTCTACTACAGCCTCGGTACCTGTCCATGGTGCTGAATCACTGTCAGTCTACTACAGCCTCGGTACCTGTGGTGGAGCTGAATCACTGTCAGTCTACTACAGCCTCGGTATCTGTCCATGGTGCTGAATCACTGTCAGTGTACTACAGCCTCGGTACCTGTGGTGGTGCTGAATCACTGTCAGTCTACTACAGCCTCGGTACCTGTGGTGGAGCTGAGTCACTGTCAGTCTACTACAGCCTCGGTACCTGTGGTGGAGCTGAATCACTGTCAGTCTACTACAGCCTCGGTACCTGTGGTGGAGCTGAGTCACTGTCAGTCTACTACAGCCTCGGTACCTGTGGTGGTGCTGAATCACTGTCAGTCTACTACAGCCTCGGTACCTGTGGTGGTGCGGAATCACTGTCAGTCTACTACAGCCTCGGTACCTGTGGTGGTGCTGAGTCACTGTCAGTCTACTACAGCCTCGGTACCTGTGGTGGAGCTGAATCACTGTCAGTCTACTACAGCCTCGGTATCTGTCCATGGTGCTGAATCACTGTCAGTCTACTACAGCCTCGGTACCTGTCCATGGTGCTGAATCACTGTCAGTCTACTACAGCCTCGATACCTGTGGTGGAGCTGAGTCACTGTCAGTCTACTACAGTCTCGGTACCTGTGGTGGTGCTGAGTCACTGTCAGTCTACTACAGCCTCGGTACCTGTGGTGGAGCTGAATCACTGTCAGTCTACTACAGCCTCGGTACCTGTGGTGGAGCTGAATCACTGTCAGTCTACTACAGCCTCGGTACCTGTCCATGGTGCTGAATCACTGTCAGTCTACTACAGCCTCGATACCTGTGGTGGAGCTGAGTCACTGTCAGTCTACTACAGTCTCGGTACCTGTGGTGGTGCTGAGTCACTGTCAGTCTACTACAGCCTCGGTACCTGTGGTGGAGCTGAATCACTGTCAGTCTACTACAGCCTCGGTACCTGTGGTGGAGCTGAATCACTGTCAGTCTACTACAGCCTCGGTACCTGTCCATGGTGCTGAATCACTGTCAGTCTACTACAGCCTCGGTACCTGTGGTGGAGCTGAATCACTGTCAGTCTACTACAGCCTCGGTACCTGTGGTGGAGCTGAGTCACTGTCAGTCTACTACAGCCTCGGTACCTGTGGTGGAGCTGAATCACTGTCAGTCTACTACAGCCTCGGTACCTGTGGTGGAGCTGAGTCACTGTCAGTCTACTACAGCCTCGGTACCTGTGATGGAGCTGAATCACTGTCAGTCTACTACAGCCTCGGTACCTGTGGTGGTGCTGAATCACTGTCAGTCTACTTCAGCCTCGGTACCTGTGGTGGTGCTGAATCACTGTCAGTCTACTACAGCCTCGGTACCTGTGGTGGTGCTGAGTCACTGTCAGTCTACTACAGCCTCGGTACCTGTGGTGGAGCTGAATCACTGTCAGTCTACTACAGCCTCGGTACCTGTCCATGGTGCTGAATCACTGTCAGTCTACTACAGCCTCGGTACCTGTGGTGGAGCTGAATCACTGTCAGTCTACTACAGCCTCGGTATCTGTCCATGGTGCTGAATCACTGTCAGTGTACTACAGCCTCGGTACCTGTGGTGGTGCTGAATCACTGTCAGTCTACTACAGCCTCGGTACCTGTGGTGGAGCTGAGTCACTGTCAGTCTACTACAGCCTCGGTACCTGTGGTGGAGCTGAATCACTGTCAGTCTACTACAGCCTCGGTATCTGTCCATGGTGCTGAATCACTGTCAGTCTACTACAGCCTCGGTACCTGTCCATGGTGCTGAATCACTGTCAGTCTACTACAGCCTCGATACCTGTGGTGGAGCTGAGTCACTGTCAGTCTACTACAGTCTCGGTACCTGTGGTGGTGCTGAGTCACTGTCAGTCTACTACAGCCTCGGTACCTGTGGTGGAGCTGAATCACTGTCAGTCTACTACAGCCTCGGTACCTGTGGTGGAGCTGAATCACTGTCAGTCTACTACAGCCTCGGTACCTGTCCATGGTGCTGAATCACTGTCAGTCTACTACAGCCTCGGTACCTGTGGTGGAGCTGAATCACTGTCAGTCTACTACAGCCTCGGTACCTGTGGTGGAGCTGAATCACTGTCAGTCTACTACAGCCTCGGTACCTGTGGTGGAGCTGAGTCACTGTCAGTCTACTACAGCCTCAGTACCTGTGGTGGAGCAGAATCACTGTCAGTCTACTACAGCCTCGTTACCTGTGGTGGAGCTGAGTCACTGTCAGTCTACTACAGCCTTGGTACCTGTGGTGGAGGTGAGTCACTTTCAGTCTACTACAGCCTCGGTAACTGTCCATGGTGCTGAATCACTGTCAGTCTACTACAGTATCGGTACCTGTCCATGGTGCTGAATCACTGTCAGTCTACTACAGCCTCGGTACCTGTCCATGGTGCTGAATCACTGTCAGTCTACTACAGCCTCGGTACCTGTGGTGGAGCTGAATCACTGTCAGTCTACTACAGCCTCGGTACCTGTGGTGGAGCTGAATCACTGTCAGTCTACTACAGCCTCGGTACCTGTCCATGGTGCTGAATCACTGTCAGTCTACTACAGCCTCGGTACCTGTGGTGGAGCTGAGTCACTGTCAGTCTACTACAGCCTCGGTACCTGTCCATGGTGCTGAATCACTGTCAGTCTACTACAGCCTCGGTACCTGTGGTGGTGCTGAATCACTGTCAGTCTACTACAGCCTCGGTACCTGTGGTGGAGCTGAATCACTGTCAGTCTACTACAGCCTCGGTACCTGTGGTGGAGCTGAATCACTGTCAGTCTACTACAGCCTCGGTACCTGTCCATGGTGCTGAATCACTGTCAGTCTACTACAGCCTCGGTACCTGTCCATGGTGCTGAATCACTGTCAGTCTACTACAGCCTTGGTACCTGTGGTGGAGCTGAGTCACTGTCAGTCTACTACAGCCTTGGTACCTGTCCATGGTGCTGAATCACTGTCAGTCTACTACAGCCTCGGTACCTGTGGTGGTGCTGAATCACTGTCAGTCTACTACAGCCTCGGTACCTGTGGTGGAGCTGAATCACTGTCAGTCTACTACAGCCTCGGTACCTGTCCATGGTGCTGAATCACTGTCAGTCTACTACAGCCTCGGTACCTGTGGTGGAGCTGAGTCACTGTCAGTCTACTACAGCCTCGGTACCTGTCCATGGTGCTGAATCACTGTCAGTCTACTACAGCCTCGGTACCTGTGGTGGTGCTGAATCACTGTCAGTCTACTACAGCCTCGGTACCTGTGGTGGAGCTGAATCACTGTCAGTCTACTACAGCCTCGGTACCTGTGGTGGAGCTGAATCACTGTCAGTCTACTACAGCCTCGGTACCTGTCCATGGTGCTGAATCACTGTCAGTCTACTACAGCCTCGGTACCTGTCCATGGTGCTGAATCACTGTCAGTCTACTACAGCCTCGGTACCTGTGGTGGTGCTGAATCACTGTCAGTCTACTACAGCCTCGGTACCTGTGGTGGAGCTGAATCACTGTCAGTCTACTACAGCCTCGGTACCTGTCCATGGTGCTGAATCACTGTCAGTCTACTACAGCCTCGGTACCTGTGGTGGAGCTGAGTCACTGTCAGTCTACTACAGCCTCGGTACCTGTCCATGGTGCTGAATCACTGTCAGTCTACTACAGCCTCGGTACCTGTGGTGGTGCTGAATCACTGTCAGTCTACTACAGCCTCGGTACCTGTGGTGGAGCTGAATCACTGTCAGTCTACTACAGCCTCGGTACCTGTGGTGGAGCTGAGTCACTGTCAGTCTACTACAGCCTTGGTACCTGTCCATGGTGCTGAATCACTGTCAGTCTACTACAGCCTCGGTACCTGTGGTGGTGCTGAATCACTGTCAGTCTACTACAGCCTCGGTACCTGTGGTGGAGCTGAATCACTGTCAGTCTACTACAGCCTCGGTACCTGTCCATGGTGCTGAATCACTGTCAGTCTACTACAGCCTCGGTACCTGTGGTGGAGCAGAATCACTGTCAGTCTACTACAGCCTCGTTACCTGTGGTGGAGCTGAGTCACTGTCAGTCTACTACAGCCTTGGTACCTGTGGTGGAGGTGAGTCACTTTCAGTCTACTACAGCCTCGGTAACTGTCCATGGTGCTGAATCACTGTCAGTCTACTACAGTATCGGTACCTGTCCATGGTGCTGAATCACTGTCAGTCTACTACAGCCTCGGCACCTGTCCATGGTGCTGAATCACTGTCAGTCTACTACAGCCTCGGTACCTGTGGTGGAGCTGAATCACTGTCAGTCTACTACAGCCTCGGTACCTGTGGTGGAGCTGAATCACTGTCAGTCTACTACAGCCTCGGTACCTGTCCATGGTGCTGAATCACTGTCAGTCTACTACAGCCTCGGTACCTGTGGTGGAGCTGAGTCACTGTCAGTCTACTACAGCCTCGGTACCTGTCCATGGTGCTGAATCACTGTCAGTCTACTACAGCCTCGGTACCTGTCCATGGTGCTGAATCACTGTCAGTCTACTACAGCCTCGGTACCTGTGGTGGTGCTGAATCACTGTCAGTCTACTACAGCCTCGTTACCTGTGGTGGAGCTGAATCACTGTCAGTCTACTACAGCCTCGTTACCTGTGGTGGAGCTGAATCACTGTCAGTCTACTACAGCCTCGGTACCTGTGGTGGTGCTGAATCACTGTCAGTCTACTACAGCCTCGGTACCTGTGGTGGAGCTGAATCACTATCAGTCTACTACAGCCTCGGTACCTGTGGTGGTTCTGAATGGTTAGTATTCTGTGTGTGAAGGTTGTGGACCACAGATAACACACAGGGAACCTGTTTTCCCTAGATGTTTCTCCTAAATGTAAAGCATGTACTTTAGCATGATCCTTTCAGATGATCTGATCTAAATATGTATTTGTACAGTATTCTATTTTCTCATATTTATTTAATTTCTCCGACAGTAAATAAAGCCAAGAACAGAACATGACTTCGCCACGTCTCGAGTAGCGCACTTTCCACCCATCGATATTCTCTCCTGTGCAGTAGCCTACAACCCCGTGTTCCTGCGCATAATGGTCTCATCCTAGACAAACTGGAGCTACGCGATGCGAGCAGAGGAGTCTTATTAGAAACAAAGAAACCACCGCGTCGGATTGGGGGGAAGAATACGAGACAAGACATCTCAAACCAAGAGATGGACACCAATTTATGACAACAGTTTTAATTAAAAACAGGCTTGATTTGATATTTTTAACCATAGGTGGTATATTATTTAGATTGAATATTACAGATATTATATATACAGAGACTGGAGCTTTGAGAAGTTGTTCTGTAATCCGGATGGATTGGTGGACGGGGGCAGTGTGCTAGTCTCTGTCAAGCCGTGGTTCTGGGTTCCTCTGTAGCGTTTTGTGCCAGACATTGACTGGGACAGGGTTGACGCACATGACTGTCTTGGATGCAGTGAACTGACACCGCGGAGGATGGACTCTGGCTGGGAATAGTTGATGCTCTATTGGGTCAGTAAGGAGGTGAGTGAAGCAGATGCAACTTTCTTTGTTCTTCAATTATACCCGCCGGTTGTTGAATGCATTTTGAACATTACTGTAGCCCGCCTTTCTGATAGAGGAACGCTCGATGACAAGACACGATGGAGACAACTGAAATACAGTAAGATAATAAATGAATTCGTTGGGAAAATGTCACATTATCACGAAAAAAAACAGGTTTTGTAAATGAGCCTTGTTTTTGTCATTTTGTTTGTTTCAATAATGTTCCAACTAACGGTTGTTAGCATATGTCTCAACACATAATTGTCTCCATATCCATTGTTCTAATATCCCCACCAAACACAATTATTATCGCTGTGGTTATTTATAAACGTTGGTATTTTATTAGATATTAGGGTGTATAATTACGCGCCACAGCATGTAATCGATTCCCCGCGTGCCCGCTGCGCTGCCCGGCGAACTCTTGGCGGAAAGTCACGTGTGTGATTTGAGGACCGGGTCCATCACAATCTGTTTTGACAATTGAGCACATTGTCCATATATAATATAAATAATAACCTATATCCGGCAGAAACGTAGCAGACGGCTTTTAATTTATGGCATAAAAAATATATATATACCGTTTTGTTTTTGCATCCGCCTATGTAAATAAAATTGAAATAAAAAAGACAATTAGGTAGCTCTTATGCATTCAGTATAGTTGTTTACGTGTTTCAGTCTTTGCCTATGTGTGTGTTTGTGTGTGTGTGTGTGTGTGTGTGTGTGTGTGTGTGTGTGTGTGTGTGTGTGTGTGTGTGTGTGTGTGTGTGTGTGTGTGTGTGTGTGTGTGTGTGTACATACGTGTGTGCATATGTGGACTTTGGTTATGACTAGGGTCATTCGGGTGTATGAGGTGAGATGTAGGCTCAGAGCTGGTAGTCTGAGGTTGGGGCAGTTTAGTTCAAGTTGAAGGGACAATTATGGAAAACAACACACCTGCTGCACTGACACTTGCTTTGGTAACCAGCCGACGGATGAGTCTGGAGGAATGTAACCAGCCGAAGGATGAGTCTGGAGGAATGTAACCAGCCGACGGATGAGTCTGGAGGAATGTAGCCAGCCGACGGATGAGTCTGGAGGAATGTAACCAGCCGAAGGATGAGTCCGGAGGAATGTAACCAGCCGACGGATGAGTCTGGAGGAATGTAGCCAGCCGACGGATGAGTCTGGAGGAATGTAACCAGCCGAAGGATGAGTCCGGAGGAATGTAACCAGCCGACGGATGAGCCTGGAGGAATGTAACCTATTGGTGCAAAGACCCCGAGAGCTTTGTGTGTATGAGTCTCTTGTAAAGGAGGAGGTGTTTTTCACCGCTGTAGTTGGCAGTGTCTTGGGCTGTAGTTGGCAGTGTCTTGGGCTGTGGTAGGCAGTGTCTTGGGCTGTGTCTTGGGCTGTAGTTGGCAGTGTCTTGGGCTGTGGTTGGCAGTGTCTTGGGCTGTGGTTAGCTGTGTCTTGGGCTGTGGTTGGCAGTGTCTTGGGCTGTGTCTTGGGCTGTGGTTGGCAGTGTCTTGGGCTGTAGTTGGCAGTGTCTTGGGCTGTGGTTGGCAGTGTCTTGGGCTGTGGTTGGCAGTGTCTTGGGCTGTAGTTGGCAGTGTCTTGGGCTGTGGTTGGCAGTGTCTTGGGCTGTAGTTGACAGTGTCTTGGGCAGTGGTTGGCAGTGTCTTGGGCTGTGTCTTGGTCTGTGGTTGGCAGTGTCTTGGGCTGTAGTTGGCAGTGTCTTGGGCTGGGGTTGGCAGTGTCTTGGGCTGTAGTTGGCAGGGTCTTGGGCAGTGGTTGGCAGTGTCTTGGGCTGTGGTTGGCAGTGTCTTGGGCTGTAGTTGGCAGTGTCTTGGGCTGTGGTTGGCAGTGTCTTGGGCTGTAGTTGACAGTGTCTTGGGCAGTGGTTGGCAGTGTCTTGGGCTGTGTCTTGGTCTGTGGTTGGCAGTGTTTTGGGCTGTGGTTGGCAGTGTCTTGGGCTGTGTCTTGGGCTGTGTCTTGGGCTGTAGTGGGCAGTGTCTTGGGCTGTGTCTTGGGCTGTGTCTTGGGCTGTGTCTTAGGCTGTGGTTGGCAGTGTCTTGGGCTGTGTCTTGGGCTGTGGTTGGCAGTGTCTTGGGCTGTGTCTTGGGCTGTGTCTTGGGCTGTGTCTTGGGCTGTGTCTTAGGCTGTGGTTGGCAGTGTCTTTGGCTGTGTCTTGGGCTGTAGTTGGCAGTGTCTTGGGCTGGGGTTGGCAGTGTCTTGGGCTGTAGTTGGCAGTGTCTTGGGCTGTGGTTGGCAGTGTCTTAGGCTGTGGTTGGCAGTGTCTTGGGCTGTAGTTGGCAGTGTCTTGGGCAGTGTCTTGGGCTGTGTCTTGGTCTGTGGTTGGCAGTGTTTTGGGCTGTGGTTGGCAGTGTCTTGGGCTGTGTCTTGGGCTGTGTCTTCGGCTGTGGTTGGCAGTGTCTTGGGCTGTGTCTTGGGCTGTAGTGGGCAGTGTCTTGGGCTGTGTCTTGGGCTGTGTCTTGGGCTGTGTCTTAGGCTGTGGTTGGCAGTGTCTTGGGCTGTGTCTTGGGCTGTAGTTGACAGTGTCTTGGGCTGGGGTTGGCAGTGTCTTGGGCTGTAGTTGGCAGTGTTTTGGGCTGTGGTTGGCAGTGTTGGGCTGGGGTTGGCAGTGTCTTGGGCTGTAGTTGGCAGTGTCTTGGGCTGTGGTTGGCAGTGTCTTAGGCTGTGGTTGGCAGTGTCTTGGGCAGTGGTTGGCAGTGTCTTGGGCTGTGGTTGGCAGTGTCTTGGGCTGTAGTTGGCAGTGTCTTGGGCTGTGGTTGGCAGTGTCTTGGGCTGTAGTTGACAGTGTCTTGGGCAGTGGTTGGCAGTGTCTTGGGCTGTGTCTTGGTCTGTGGTTGGCAGTGTTTTGGGCTGTGGTTGGCAGTGTCTTGGGCTGTGTCTTGGGCTGTAGTTGGCAGTGTCTTGGGCTGGGGTTGGCAGTGTCTTGGGCTGTAGTTGGCAGTGTCTTGGGCTGTGGTTGGCAGTGTCTTGGGCTGTGGTTGGCAGTGTCTTGGGCTGTAGTTGGCAGTGTCTTGGGCTGTAGTTGGCAGTGTCTTGGGCTGTGGTTGGCAGTGTCTTGGGCTGTAGTTGACAGTGTCTTGGGCAGTGGTTGGCAGTGTCTTGGGCTGTGTCTTGGTCTGTGGTTGGCAGTGTCTTGGGCTGTGTCTTGGGCGGTGTCTTGGGCTGTAGTGGGCAGTGTCTTGGGCTGTGTCTTGGGCTGTGTCTTAGGCTGTGGTTGGCAGTGTCTTGGGCTGTGTCTTGGGCTGTAGTTGGCAGTGTCTTGGGCAGTGGTTGGCAGTGTCTTAGGCTGTAGTTGGCAGTGTCTTGGGCTGTAGTTGGCAGTGTCTTGGGCTGTAGTTGGCAGTGTCTTGGTCTGTAGTTGGCAGTGTCTTGGGCTGTGGTTGGCAGTGTCTTGGGCTGTGGTTGGCAGTGTCTTGGGCTGTAGTTGGCAGTGTTTTGGGCTGTGGTTGGCAGTGTCTTGGGCTGTAGTTGACAGTGTCTTGGGTAGTGGTTGGCAGTGTCTTGGTCTGTGTCTTGGTCTGTGGTTGGCAGTGCCTTGGGCTGTAGTTGGCAGTGTCTTGGGCTGGGGTTGGCAGTGTCTTGGGCTGTAGTTGGCAGTGTCTTGGGCTGTGATTGGCAGTGTCTTAGGCTGTGGTTGGCAGTGTCTTGGGCTGTAGTTGGTAGTGTCTTGGGCAGTGGTTGGCAGTGTCTTGGGCTGTGGTTGGCAGTGTCTTGGGCTGTAGTTGGCAGTGTCTTGGGCTGTGGTTGGCAGTGTCTTGGGCTGTAGTTGACAGTGTCTTGGGCAGTGGTTGGCAGTGTCTTGGGCTGTGTCTTGGTCTGTGGTTGGCAGTGTTTTGGGCTGTGGTTGGCAGTGTCTTGGGCTGTAGTTGGCAGTGTCTTGGGCTGTAGTGGGCAGTGTCTTGGGCTGTGTCTTGGGCTGTGTCTTAGGCTGTGGTTGGCAGTGTCTTGGGCTGTGTCTTGGGCTGTAGTTGGCAGTGTCTTGGGCTGTAGTTGGCAGTGTTTTGGGCTGTGGTTGGCAGTGTCTTGGGCTGGGGTTGGCAGTGTCTTGGGCTGTAGTTGGCAGTGTCTTGGGCTGTGGTTGGCAGTGTCTTAGGCTGTGGTGGCAGTGTCAGTGTCTTGGGCTGTAGTTGGCAATGTCTAGGGCAGTGGTTGGCAGTGTCTTGGGCTGTAGTTGGCAGTGTCTTGGGCAGTGGTTGGCAGTGTCTTAGGCTGTAGTTGGCAGTGTCTTGGGCTGTAGTTGGCAGTGTCTTGGGCTGTAGTTGGCAGTGTCTTGGTCTGTAGTTGGCAGTGTCTTGGGCTGTGTTGGCAGTGTCTTGGGCTGTGGTTGGCAGTGTCTTGGGCTGTAGTTGGCAGTGTCTTGGGCTGTGGTTGGCAGTGTCTTGGGCTGTAGTTGCAGTGTCTTGGGCAGTGGTTGGCAGTGTCTTGGGCTGTGTCTTGGTCTGTGGTTGGCAGTGTCTTGGGCTGTAGTTGGCAGTGTCTTGGGCTGGGGTTGGCAGTGTCTTGGGCTGTAGTTGGCAGTGTCTTGGGCTGTGGTTGGCAGTGTCTTAGGCTGTGGTTGGCAGTGTCTTGGGCTGTAGTTGGCAGTGTCTTGGCAGTGGTTGGCAGTGTCTTGGGCTGTGGTTGGCAGTGTCTTGGGCTGTAGTTGGCAGTGTCTTGGGCTGTGGTTGGCAGTGTCTTGGGCTGTAGTTGGCAGTGTCTTGGGCAGTGGTTGGCAGTGTCTTGGGCTGTGTCTTGGTCTGTGGTTGGCAGTGTTTCTGGCTGTGGTTGCAGTGTCTTGGGCTGTGTCTTGGGCTGTAGTTGGCAGTGTCTTGGGCTGGGGTTGGCAGTGTCTTGGGCTGTAGTTGGCAGTGTCTTGGGCTGTGGTTGGCAGTGTCTTAGGCTGTGGTTGGCAGTGTCTTGGGCTGTAGTTGGCAGTGTCTTGGCAGTGTCTTGGGCTGTGGTTGGCAGTGTCTTGGGCTGTGCAGTGTTGGCAGTGTCTTGGGCTGTGGTTGGCAGTGTCTTGGGCTGTGGTTGGCAGTGTCTTGGGCTGTAGTTGACAGTGTCTTGGGCAGTGGTTGGCAGTGTCTTGGGCTGTGTCTTGGTCTGTGGTTGGCAGTGTCTTGGGCTGTGTCTTGGGCGGTGTCTTGGGCTGTGGTTGGCAGTGTCTTGGGCTGTGGTTGGCAGTGTCTTGGGCTGTAGTTGGCAGTGTCTTGGGCTGTAGTTGGCAGTGTCTTGGGCTGTGGTTGGCAGTGTCTTGGGCTGTAGTTGACAGTGTCTTGGGCAGTGGTTGGCAGTGTCTTGGGCTGTGTCTTGGTCTGTGGTTGGCAGTGTCTTGGGCTGTGTCTTGGGCAGTGTCTTGGGCTGTAGTGGGCAGTGTCTTGGGCTGTGTCTGTAGGTTGGGCTGTGTCTTAGGCTGTGGTTGGCAGTGTCTTGGGCTGTGTCTTGGGCTGTAGTTGGCAGTGTCTTGGGCAGTGGTTGGCAGTGTCTTAGGCTGTAGTTGGCAGTGTCTTGGGCTGTAGTTGGCAGTGTCTTGGGCTGTAGTTGGCAGTGTCTTGGGCTGTAGTTGGCAGTGTCTTGGGCTGTGGTTGGCAGTGTCTTGGGCTGTGGTTGGCAGTGTCTTGGGCTGTAGTTGCAGTGTTTTGGGCTGTGGTTGGCAGTGTCTTGGGCTGTAGTTGACAGTGTCTTGGGTAGTGGTTGGCAGTGTCTTGGTCTGTGTCTTGGTCTGTGGTTTGGGCAGTGTCTTGGGCTGTGGTTGGCAGTGTCTTGGGCTGGGGTTGGCAGTGTCTTGGGCTGTAGTTGGCAGTGTCTTGGGCTGTGTTGGCAGTGTCTTAGGCTGTGGTTGGCAGTGTCTTGGGCTGTAGTTGGCAGTGTCTTGGGCAGTGGTTGGCAGTGTCTTGGGCTGTGGTTGGCAGTGTCTTGGGCTGTAGTTGGCAGTGTCTTGGGCTGTGGTTGGCAGTGTCTTGGGCTGTAGTTGACAGTGTCTTGGGCAGTGGTTGGCAGTGTCTTGGGCTGTGTCTTGGTCTGTGGTTGGCAGTGTTTTGGGCTGTGGTTGGCAGTGTCTTGGGCTGTAGTTGGCAGTGTCTTGGGCTGTAGTGGGCAGTGTCTTGGGCTGTGTCTTGGGCTGGCTGTGTCTTGGCTGTGGTTGGCAGTGTCTTGGGCTGGCTGTGTCTTGGGCTGTAGTTGGCAGTGTCTTGGGCTGTAGTTGGCAGTGTCTTGGGCTGTGGTTGGCAGTGTCTTGGGCTGTGGTTGGCAGTGTCTTGCAGGCTGCTAGTTGGCAGTGTCTTGGGCTGTGGTTGGCAGTGTCTTAGGCTGTGGTTGGCAGTGTCTTGGGCTGTGGTTGGCAGTGTCTTGGGCTGTAGTTGGCAGTGTTGGGCTGTGGTTGGCAGTGTCTTGGGCTGTAGTTGGCAGTGTCTTGGGCTGTGGTTGGCAGTGTCTTAGGCTGTAGTTGGCAGTGTCTTGGGCTGTGTCTTGGCAGTGTCTTGGGCTGTGGTTGGCAGTGTCTTGGGCTGTGGTTGGCAGTGTCTTGGGGGCAGTTGGCAGTGTCTTGGGCTGTGGTTGGCAGTGTCTTGGGCTGTCTTGGGCTTGGCAGTGTCTTGGGCTGTGGTTGGCAGTGTCTTGGGCTGTAGTTGCAGTGTCTTGGGCAGTGGTTGGCAGTGTCTTGGGCTGCTTGTTGTCTTGGTCTGTGGTTGGCAGTGTCTTGGGCTGTAGTTGGCAGTGTCTTGGGCTGGGGTTGGCAGTGTCTTGGGCTGTAGTTGGCAGTGTCTTGGGCTGTGGTTGGCAGTGTCTTAGGCTGTGGCAGTGTTGGCAGTGTCTTGGGCTGTAGTTGGCAGTGTCTTGGGCTGTGGCAGTGTCTTGGTTGGCAGTGTCTTGGGCTGGTTGGCAGTGTCTTGGGCTGTAGTTGGCAGTGTCTTGGGCTGTGTTGGCAGTGTCTTGGGCTGTGGCAGTTGGCAGTGTCTTGGGCAGTGGTTGGCAGTGTCTTGGGCTGTGTCTTGGTCTGTGGTTGGCAGTGTCTTGGGCTGTGGTTGGCAGTGTCTTGGGCTGTGTCTTGGGCTGTAGTTGGCAGTGTCTTGGGCTGTGGTTGGCAGTGTCTTGGGCTGTAGTTGGCAGTGTCTTGGGCTGTGGTTGGCAGTGTGGGCTTAGGGCTGTGTCTTGGCAGTGTCTTGGGCTGTAGTTGGCAGTGTCTTGGGCTGTGGTTGGCAGTGTCTTGGGCTGTGGTTGGCAGTGTCTTGGGCTGTGTTGGCAGTGTGGGCTGTGTCTTGGGCAGTGTCTTGGCAGTGGCTGTGGTTGGCAGTGTCTTGGGCTGTAGTTGGCAGTGTCTTGGGCTGTGGTTGGCAGTGTCTTGGGCTGTGTCTTGGCTGTGGTTGGCAGTGTCTTGGGCTGTGTCTTGGGCTGTGTCTTGGGCTGTAGTTGGCAGTGTCTTGGGCTGTGTCTTGGCTGTGTCTTAGGCTGTGGTTGGCAGTGTCTTGGGCTGTGTCTTGGGCTGTGTGGGCTGTAGTTGGCAGTGTCTTGGGCTGGGGTTGGCAGTGTCTTGGGCTGTAGTTGGCAGTGTCTTGGGCTGTGGTTGGCAGTGTCTTAGGCTGTGGTTGGCAGTGTCTTGGGCTGTGTCTTAGCAATGTCTTGGGCAGTGGTTGGCAGTGTCTTGGGCTGTGGTTGGCAGTGTCTTGGGCTGTAGTTGGCAGTGTCTTGGGCTGGGGTTGGCAGTGTCTTAGGCTGTGGTTGGCAGTGTCTTGGGCTGTAGTTGGCAGTGTCTTGGGCAGTGGTTGGCAGTGTCTTAGGCTGTGGTTGGCAGTGTCTTGGGCTGTAGTTGCAGTGTCTTGGGCTGTGGTTGGCAGTGTCTTGGGCTGTAGTTGGCAGTGTCTTGGGCTGTGGTTGGCAGTGTCTTGGGCTGTGTCTTGGGCTGTGTCTTGGGCTGTGTCTTGGGCTGTGTCTTAGGCTGTGGTTGGCAGTGTCTTGGGCTGTGTCTTGGGCTGTGGTTGGCAGTGTCTTGGGCTGTGTCTTGGCAGTGTCTTGGGCTGTGTCTTGGCAGTGTCTTGGGCTGTGGTTGGCAGTGTCTTGGGCTGTAGTTGGCAGTGTCTTGGGCTGTGGTTGGCAGTGTCTTGGGCTGTGGTTGGCAGTGTCTTGGGCTGTGGTTGGCAGTGTCTTGGGCTGTGGTTGGCAGTGTCTTGGGCTGTGGTTGGCAGTGTCTTGGGCTTGGGCAGTGTCTTGGGCTGTGGTTGGCAGTGTCTTGGGCTGTGTCTTGGGCTGTGGTTGGCAGTGTCTTGGGCTGTGTCTTGTGTCTTGGGCTGTAGTGGGCAGTGTCTTGGGCTGTGTCTTGGCTGTGTCTTGGCAGTGTCTTGGCTGTGTCTTGGGCTGTGGTTGGCAGTGTCTTGGGCTGTGTCTTGGGCTGTGTCTTGGGCTGTAGTGGGCAGTGTCTTGGGCTGTGTCTTGGGCTGTGTCTTAGGCTGTGGTTGGCAGTGTCTTGGGCTGTGTCTTGGGCTTGTAGTTGGCAGTGTCTTGGGCTGGGGTTGGCAGTGTCTTGGGCTGTAGTTGGCAGTGTCTTGGGCTGTGGTTGGCAGTGTCTTAGGCTGTGGTTGGCAGTGTCTTGGGCTGTAGTTGGCAGTGTCTTGGGCAGTGGTTGGCAGTGTCTTGGGCTGTGGTTGGCAGTGTCTTGGGCTGTAGTTGGCAGTGTCTTGGGCTGGGGTTGGCAGTGTCTTAGGCTGTGGTTGGCAGTGTCTTGGGCTGTAGTTGGCAGTGTCTTGGGCAGTGTTGGCAGTGTCTTAGGCTGTGGTTGGCAGTGTCTTAGGCTGTGGTTGGCAGTGTCTTGGGCTGTGGTGGCAAGTGTCTTGGGCTGTGGTTGGCAGTGTCTTGGGCTGTAGTTGGCAGTGTCTTAGGCTGTAGTTGGCAGTGTCTTGGGCTGTAGTTGGCAGTGTCTTGGGCTGTGTCTTGGCAGTGTCTTGGGCTGTGGTTGGCAGTGTCTTGGGCTGTGGTTGGCAGTGTCTTGGGCTGTGGTTGGCAGTGTCTTGGGCTGTGGTTGGCAGTGTCTTGGGCTGTGTCTTGGGCTGTAGTGGGCAGTGTCTTGGGCTGTGTCTTGGGCTGTGTCTTGGGCTGTGTCTTAGGCTGTGGTTGGCAGTGTCTTGGGCTTGGGCAGTGTCTTGGGCTGTAGTTGGCAGTGTCTTGGGCTGTGTCTTGGGCTGTGTCTTGGCTGTGTCTTGGGCTGTGGTTGGCAGTGTCTTGGGCTGTGTCTTGGGCTGTAGTTGCAGTGTCTTGTCTTGGCTGGGGTTGGCAGTGTCTTGGGCTGTAGTTGGCAGTGTCTTGGGCTGTGGTTGGCAGTGTCTTGGGCTGTGTCTTGGCTGTGTCTTAGGCTGTGGTTGGCAGTGTCTTGGGCTGTGTCTTGGGCTGTAGTTGGCAGTGTCTTGGGCTGGGGTTGGCAGTGTCTTGGGCTGTAGTTGGCAGTGTCTTGGGCTGTGGTTGGCAGTGTCTTAGGCTGTGGTTGGCAGTGTCTTGGGCTGTAGTTGGCAGTGTCTTGGGCAGTGGTTGGCAGTGTCTTGGGCTGTAGTTGGCAGTGTCTTGGGCTGTGGTTGGCAGTGTCTTGGGCTGTAGTTGGCAGTGTCTTGGGCTGTAGTTGGCAGTGTCTTGGGCTGTAGTCTTGGTTGGCAGTGTCTTGGGCTGTAGTTGGCAGTGTCTTCTTGGGCTGTGGTTGGCAGTGTCTTGGGCTGTGGTTGGCAGTGTCTTGGGCTGTAGTTGGCAGTGTCTTGGGCTGTGGTTGGCAGTGTCTTGGGCTGTGTAGTTGACAGTGTCTTGGGCAGTGGTTGGCTGTGTCTTGGGCTGTGTCTTGGTCTGTGGTTGGCAGTGTCTTGGGCTGTAGTTGGCAGTGTCTTGGGCTGGGGTTGGCAGTGTCTTGGGCTGTAGTTGGCAGTGTCTTGGGCTGTGGTTGGCATTGTCTTAGGCTGTGGTTGGCAGTGTCTTGGGCTGTAGTTGGCAGTGTCTTGGGCTGTGGTGGCAGTGTCTTGGGCTGTAGTTGGCAGTGTCTTGGGCTGTAGTTGGCAGTGTCTTGGGCTGTAGTTGGCAGTGTCTTGGGCAGTGTCTTTGTGTCTTGGCTGTGGTTGGCAGTGTCTTGGGCTGTGGTTGGCAGTGTCTTGGGCTGTCTTGGGCAGTGTCTTGGGCTGTGTCTTGGGCTGTGGTTGGCAGTGTCTTGGGCTGTGTCTTGGGCTGTGTCTTGGGCAGTGTCTTGGGCTGTGTCTTGGGCTGTGTCTTGGGCTGTGTCTTAGGCTGTGGTTGGCAGTGTCTTGGGCTGTGTCTTGGGCAGTGTCTTGGGCTGTAGTGGGCAGTGTCTTGGGCTGTGTCTTGGGCTGTGTCTTGGGCTGTGTCTTAGGCTGTGGTTGGCAGTGTCTTGGGCTGTGTCTTGGCTGTAGTTGCAGTGTCTTGGGCTGGGGTTGGCAGTGTCTTGGGCTGTAGTTGGCAGTGTCTTGGGCTGTGGTTGGCAGTGTCTTGGGCTGTGGTTGGGCTGTGTCTTAGGCTGTGGTTGGCAGTGTCTTGGGCTGTGTCTTGGGCTGTGGTTGGCAGTGTCTTGGGCTGTGGTTGGCAGTGTCTTGGGCTGTAGTTGGCAGTGTCTTGGGCTGTGGTTGGCAGTGTCTTAGGCTGTGGTTGGCAGTGTCTTGGGCTGTAGTTGGCAGTGTCTTGGGCTGTGGTTGGCAGTGTCTTGGGCTGTAGTTGGCAGTGTCTTGGGCAGTGGTTGGCAGTGTCTTAGGCTGTAGTTGGCAGTGTCTTGGGCTGTAGTTGGCAGTGTCTTGGGCTGTAGTTGGCAGTGTCTTGGGCTGTAGTTGGCAGTGTCTTGGGCTGTGGTTGGCAGTGTCTTGGGCTGTGGTTGGCAGTGTCTTGGGCTGTAGTTGGCAGTGTCTTGGGCTGTGGTTGGCAGTGTCTTGGGCTGTAGTTGGCAGTGTCTTGGGCAGTGGTTGGCAGTGTCTTGGGCTGTGTCTTGGTCTGTGGTTGGCAGTGTCTTGGGCTGTAGTTGGCAGTGTCTTGGGCTGGGGTTGGCAGTGTCTTGGGCTGTAGTTGGCAGTGTCTTGGGCTGTGGTTGGCAGTGTCTTAGGCTGTGGTTGGCAGTGTCTTGGGCTGTAGTTGGCAGTGTCTTGGGCAGTGGTTGGCAGTGTCTTGGGCTGTGGTTGGCAGTGTCTTGGGCTGTAGTTGGCAGTGTCTTGGGCTGTGGTTGGCAGTGTCTTGGGCTGTAGTTGACAGTGTCTTGGGCAGTGGTTGGCAGTGTCTTGGGCTGTGTCTTGGTCTGTGGTTGGCAGTGTTTTGGGCTGTGGTTGGCAGTGTCTTGGCTGTGTCTTGGGCTGTGTCTTGGGCTGTTGGGCTGTGTCTTGGGCTGTGTCTTGGGCTGTGTCTTAGGCTGTGTCTTAGGCAGTGTCTTGGGCTGTGTCTTGGCAGTGTCTTGGGCTGTGGTTGGCAGTGTCTTGGGCTGGGGTTGGCAGTGTCTTGGGCTGTAGTTGTGCAGTGTCTTGGGCTGTGGTTGGCAGTGTCTTGGGCTGTGTCTTAGGCTGTGGTTGGCAGTGTCTTGCTGGCAGTGTCTTGGGCTGTAGTTGGCAGTGTCTTGGGCTGGGGTTGGCAGTGTCTTGGGCTGTAGTTGGCAGTGTCTTGGGCTGTGGTTGGCAGTGTCTTAGGCTGTGGTTGGCAGTGTCTTGGGCTGTAGTTGGCAATGTCTTGGGCAGTGGTTGGCAGTGTCTTGGGCTGTAGTTGGCAGTGTCTTGGGCAGTGGTTGGCAGTGTCTTAGGCTGTAGTTGGCAGTGTCTTGGGCTGTAGTTGGCAGTGTCTTGGGCTGTAGTTGGCAGTGTCTTGGGCTGTAGTTGGCAGTGTCTTGGGCTGTGGTTGGCAGTGTCTTGGGCTGTGTTGGCAGTGTCTTGGGCTGTAGTTGCAGTGTGGCAGTGTCTTGGGCTGTAGTTGGCAGTGTCTTGGGCTGTGGTTGGCAGTGTCTTGGGCTGTGGTTGGCAGTGTCTTGGGCTGTGGTTGGCAGTGTCTTAGGCTGTGGTTGGCAGTGTCTTGGGCTGTAGTTGGCAGTGTCTTGGGCTGTGGTTGGCAGTGTCTTGGGCTGTGGTTGGCAGTGTCTTGGGCTGTAGTTGGTCAGTGTCTTGGGCTGTGGTTGGCAGTGTCTTGGGCTGTAGTTGGCAGTGTCTTGGGCAGTGGTTGGCAGTGTCTTGGGCTGTGTCTTGTCTGTGGTTGGCAGTGTCTTGGGCTGTGGTTGGCAGTGTCTTGGGCTGTGTCTTGGGCTGTAGTTGGCAGTGTCTTGGGCTGGGGTTGGCAGTGTCTTGGGCTGTAGTTGGCAGTGTCTTGGGCTGTGGTTGGCAGTGTCTTAGGCTGTGGTTGGCAGTGTCTTGGGCTGTGGTTGGCAGTGTCTTGGGCTGTGGTTGGCAGTGTCTTGGGCTGTAGTTGGCAGTGTCTTGGGCTGTGGTTGGCAGTGTCTTGGGCTGTAGTTGACAGTGTCTTGGGCAGTGGTTGGCAGTGTCTTGGGCTGTGTCTTGGTCTGTGGTTGGCAGTGTTTTGGGCTGTGGTTGGCAGTGTCTTGGGCTGTGTCTTGGGCTGTTGGGCTGTGTCTTGGGCTGTGTCTTGGGCTGTGTCTTAGGCTGTGGTTGGCAGTGTCTTGGGCAGTGTCTTGGCAGTGTCTTGGGCTGTGTCTTGGGCTGTGTCTTGGGCTGTAGTTGGCAGTGTCTTGGGCTGTGGTTGGCAGTGTCTTGGGCTGTGGTTGGCAGTGTCTTGGGCAGTGTCTTGGGCTGTGTCTTGGCTGTGGTTGGCAGTGTTTTGGGCTGTGGTTGGCAGTGTCTTGGGCTGTGTCTTGGCTGTGTCTTGGGCTGTGGTTGGCAGTGTCTTGGGCTGTGTCTTGGGCTGGGCAGTGTCTTGGGCTGTGTCTTGGGCTGTGTCTTAGGCTGTGGTTGGCAGTGTCTTGGGCTGTGTCTTGGGCTGTGGTTGGCAGTGTCTTGGGCTGTGTCTTGGGCAGTGTCTTGGGCTGTAGTGGGCAGTGTCTTGGGCTGTGTCTTGGGCTGTGTCTTAGGCTGTGTCTTAGGCTGTGGTTGGCAGTGTCTTGGGCTGTGTCTTAGGCTGGTTGGCAGTGTCTTGGGCTGGGGTTGGCAGTGTCTTGGGCTGTAGTTGGCAGTGTCTTGGGCTGTGGTTGGCAGTGTCTTAGGCTGTGGTTGGCAGTGTCTTGGGCTGTGGCAGTGTCTTTGGCAATGTCTTGGGCAGTGGTTGGCAGTGTCTTGGGCTGTGGTTGGCAGTGTCTTGGGCTGTAGTTGGCAGTGTCTTGGGCTGGGGTTGGCAGTGTCTTAGGCTGTGGTTGGCAGTGTCTTGGGCTGTAGTTGGCAGTGTCTTGGGCAGTGGTTGGCAGTGTCTTAGGCTGTGGTTGGCAGTGTCTTGGGCTGTAGTTGGCAGTGTCTTGGGCTGTGGTTGGCAGTGTCTTGGGCTGTAGTTGGCAGTGTCTTGGGCTGTGGTTGGCAGTGTCTTAGGCTGTAGTTGGCAGTGTCTTGGGCTGTAGTTGGCAGTGTCTTGGGCTGTAGTTGGCAGTGTCTTGGCTGTAGTTGGCAGTGTCTTGGGCTGTGGTTGGCAGTGTCTTGGGCTGTGGTTGGCAGTGTCTTGGGCTGTAGTTGGCAGTGTCTTGGGCTGTGGTTGGCAGTGTCTTGGGCTGTGGTTGGCAGTGTCTTGGGCTGTAGTTGGCAGTGTCTTGGGCTGTGGTTGGCAGTGTCTTAGGCTGTGGTTGCAGTGTCTTGGGCTGTGGTTGGCAGTGTCTTGGGCTGTGGTTGGCAGTGTCTTGGGCTGTGGTTGGCAGTGTCTTGGGCTGTAGTTGGCAGTGTCTTGGGCAGTGGTTGGCAGTGTCTTGGGGGCTGTGTCTTGGTCTGTGGTTGGCAGTGTCTTGGGCTGTAGTTGGCAGTGTCTTGGGCTGGGGTTGGCAGTGTCTTGGGCTGTAGTTGGCAGTGTCTTGGGCTGTGGTTGGCAGTGTCTTGGGCTGTGGTTGGCAGTGTCTTGGGCTGTAGTTGGCAGTGTCTTGGGCAGTGGTTGGCAGTGTCTTGGGCTGTGGTTGGCAGTGTTTTGGGCTGTAGTTGGCAGTGTCTTGGGCTGTGGTTGGCAGTGTCTTGGGCTGTAGTTGACAGTGTCTTGGGCAGTGGTTGGCAGTGTCTTGGGCTGTGTCTTGGTCTGTGGTTGGCAGTGTTTTGGGCTGTGGTTGGCAGTGTCTTGGGCTGTGTCTTGGGCTGTGTCTTGGGCTGTAGTGGGCAGTGTCTTGGGTCTGTGTCTTGGGCTGTGTCTTGGGCTGTGTCTTAGGCTGTGGTTGGCAGTGTCTTGGGCTGTGTCTTGGGCTGTAGTTGGCAGTGTCTTGGGCTGTGGTTGGCAGTGTCTTGGGCTGTAGTTGGCAGTGTCTTGGGCTGTGGTTGGCAGTGTCTTGGGCTGTGTCTTAGGCTGTGGTTGGCTGTGTCTTGGGCTGTGTCTTGGGCTGTAGTTGGCAGTGTCTTGGGCTGGGGTTGGCAGTGTCTTGGGCTGTAGTTGGCAGTGTCTTGGGCTGTGGTTGGCAGTGTCTTAGGCTGTGGTTGGCAGTGTCTTGGGCTGTGGTTGGCAGTGTCTTAGGGCAGTGGTTGGCAGTGTCTTGGGCTGTGGTTGGCAGTGTCTTGGGCTGTGGTTGGCAGTGTCTTGGGCTGTAGTTGGCAGTGTCTTGGGCTGTAGTTGGCAGTGTCTTGGGCTGTAGTTGGCAGTGTCTTGGCTGTAGTTGGCAGTGTCTTGGGCTGTGGTTGGCAGTGTCTTGGGCTGTGGTTGGCAGTGTCTTGGGCTGTAGTTGGCAGTGTCTTGGGCTGTAGTTGGCAGTGTCTTGGGCTGGGTGTTGGCAGTGTCTTGGGCTGTGGTTGGCAGTGTCTTGGGCTGTGGTTGGCAGTGTCTTGGGCTGTGGTTGGCAGTGTCTTGGGCTGTGGCAGTGTTGGCAGTGTCTTGGGCTGTGGTTGGCAGTGTCTTGGGCTGTGGTTGGCAGTGTCTTGGGCTGTAGTTGGCAGTGTCTTGGGCTGTGGTTGGCAGTGTCTTGGGCTGTAGGCAGTGTCTTGGGCAGTGGTTGGCAGTGTCTTGGGCTGTGTCTTGTCTGTGGTTGGCAGTGTTTTGGGCTGTGGTTGGCAGTGTCTTGGGCTGTGTCTTGGGCTGTGGTTGGCAGTGTCTTGGGCTGTGGTTGGCAGTGTCTTGGGCTGTAGTTGGCAGTGTCTTGGGCTGTGGTTGGCAGTGTCTTAGGCTGTGGTTGGCAGTGTCTTGGGCAGTGGTTGGCAGTGTCTTGGGCTGTGGTTGGCAGTGTCTTGGGCTGTAGTTGGCAGTGTCTTGGGCTGTGGTTGGCAGTGTCTTGGGCTGTAGTTGACAGTGTCTTGGGCAGTGGTTGGCAGTGTCTTGGGCTGTGTCTTGGTCTGTGGTTGGCAGTGTTTTGGGCTGTGGTTGGCAGTGTCTTGGGCTGTGTCTTGGGCTGTAGTGGGCTGTGTCTTGGGCTGTGTCTTGGGCTGTGTCTTAGGCTGTGGTTGGCAGTGTCTTGGGCTGTGTCTTGGACAGTGGTTGGCAGTGTCTTGGGCTGTGTTGGCAGTGTCTTGGGCTGTAGTTGGCAGTGTCTTGGGCTGTGGTTGGCAGTGTCTTGGGCTGTAGTTGGCAGTGTCTTGGGCTGTGGTTGGCAGTGTCTTGGGCTGTGGTTGGCAGTGTCTTGGGCTGTGGTTGGCAGTGTCTTGGGCTGTGGTCTTGGGGCAGTGTCTTGGGCTGTGGTTGGCAGTGTCTTGGGCTGTGTCTTGGGCTGTAGTGGGCAGTGTCTTGGGCTGTGTCTTGGGCTGTGTCTTAGGCTGTGGTTGGCAGTGTCTTGGGCTGTGTCTTGGGCTGTGGTTGGCAGTGTCTTGGGCTGTGTCTTGGGCGGTGTCTTGGGCTGTTGGGCAGTGTCTTGGGCTGTGTCTTGGGCTGTGTCTTGGCTGTGTCTTAGGCTGTGGTTGGCAGTGTCTTGGGCTGTGTCTTGGGCTGTAGTTGGCAGTGTCTTGGGCTGGGGTTGGCAGTGTCTTGGGCTGTAGTTGGCAGTGTCTTGGGCTGTGGTTGGCAGTGTCTTAGGCTGTGGTTGGCAGTGTCTTGGGCTGTGGTTGGCAATGTCTTGGGCAGTGGTTGGCAGTGTCTTGGGCTGTGGTTGGCAGTGTCTTGGGCTGTAGTTGGCAGTGTCTTGGGCTGGGGTTGGCAGTGTCTTAGGCTGTGGTTGGCAGTGTCTTGGGCTGTAGTTGGCAGTGTCTTGGGCTGTGGTTGGCAGTGTCTTAGGCTGTGGTTGGCAGTGTCTTGGGCTGGTTGGCAAGTGTCTTGGGCTGTGGTTGGCAGTGTCTTGGGCTGTGGTTGGCAGTGTCTTGGGCTGTGGTTGGCAGTGTCTTGGGCTGTGGTTGGCAGTGTCTTGGGCTGTGGGTTGGCAGTGTCTTGGGCTGTAGTTGGCAGTGTCTTGGGCTGTAGTTGGCAGTGTCTTGGGCTGTGGTTGGCAGTGTCTTGGGCTGTGGTTGGCAGTGTCTTGGGCTGTGGTTGGCAGTGTCTTGGGCTGTGGTTGGCAGTGTCTTGGGCTGGGTTGGCAGTGTCTTGGGCTGTAGTTGGCAGTGTCTTGGGCTGTGGTTGGCAGTGTCTTAGGCTGTGGTTGGCAGTGTCTTGGGCTGTAGTTGGTGTCTTGGGCTGTGGTTGGCAGTGTCTTGGGCTGTGGTTGGCAGTGTCTTGGGCTGTAGTTGGCAGTGTCTTGGGCTGGGTTGGCAGTGTCTTAGGCTGTGGTTGGCAGTGTCTTGGGCTGTAGTTGGCAGTGTCTTGGGCTGTGGTTGGCAGTGTCTTAGGCTGTGGTTGGCAGTGTCTTGGGCTGTAGTTGGCAGTGTCTTGGGCTGTGGTTGGCAGTGTCTTGGGCTGTGGTTGGCAGTGTCTTGGGCTGTGGTTGGCTGTGTCTTGGGCTGGCAGTGTCTTGGGCAGTGTCTTGGGCTGTGTCTTGGCAGTGTCTTGGGCTGTGGTTGGCAGTGTCTTGGGCTGGCTGTGGTTGGCAGTGTCTTGGGCTGTGGTTGCAGTGTCTTGGGCTGTGGTTGGCAGTGTCTTGGGCTGTGGTTGGCAGTGTCTTGGGGCTGTGTCTTGGGCTGTGTCTTGGGCTGTGGTTGGCAGTGTCTTGGGCAGTCTTGGCAGTGTCTTGGGCTGTGTCTTGGCTGTGTCTTGGGCTGTGGTTGGCAGTGTCTTGGGCTGTGGTTGGCAGTGTCTTGGGCTGTGGGCTGTGTCTTGGGCTGTGTCTTAGGCTGTGGTTGGCAGTGTCTTGGGCTGTGTCTTGGGCTGTAGTTGGCAGTGTCTTGGGCTGGGGTTGGCAGTGTCTTGGGCTGTAGTTGGCAGTGTCTTGGGCTGTGGTTGGCAGTGTCTTAGGCTGTGGTTGGCAGTGTCTTGGGCTGTGGTTGGCAGTGTCTTGGGCTGTGGTTGGCAGTGTCTTGGGCTGTGGTTGGCTGTGTCTTGGGCTGTGTCTTAGGCAGTGTCTTGGGCTGTGTCTTGGGCTGTGTCTTGGGCTGTAGTTGGCAGTGTCTTGGGCTGTGGTTGGCAGTGTCTTGGGCTGGGCAGTGTCTTGGGCTGTAGTTGGCAGTGTCTTAGGGGCTGTGGTTGGCAGTGTCTTGGGCTGTGGTTGGCAGTGTCTTGGGCTGTGTCTTGGCAGTGTCTTGGGCTGTGTCTTGGGCAGTCTTGGCTGTGTCTTGGGCTGTGGTTGGCAGTGTCTTGGGCTGTTGGCAGTGTCTGTTCTTGGGCTGTAGTTGGCAGTGTCTTGGGCTGTGGTTGGCAGTGTCTTGGGCTGTAGTTGGCAGTGTCTGTGGGCTGTGGTTGGCAGTGTCTTGGGCTGTGGTTGGCAGTGTCTTGGGCTGTGGTTGGCAGTGTCTTGGGCTGTGGTTGGCAGTGTCTTGGGCTGTAGTTGGCAGTGTCTTGGGCTGTGGTTGGCAGTGTCTTGGGCTGTGGTTGGCAGTGTCTTGGGCTGTAGTTGGCAGTGTCTTGGGCAGTGGTTGGCAGTGTCTTGGGCTGTAGTTGGCAGTGTCTTGGGCTGTGGTTGGCAGTGTCTTGGGCTGTGGTTGGCAGTGTCTTGGGCTGTAGTTGGCAGTGTCTTGGGCTGTGGTTGGCAGTGTCTTGGTCTTAGTTGGCAGTGTCTTGGGCTGTGGTTGGCAGTGTCTTGGGCTGTGGTTGGCAGTGTCTTTGGGCTGTGGTTGGCAGTGTCTTGGGCTGTGTCTTGGGCTGTGTCTTGGGCTGTGTCTTAGGCTGTGGTGGCAGTGTCTTGGCAGTGTCTTGGGCTGTGTCTTGGGCTGTGGTTGGCAGTGTCTTGGGCTGGGGTTGGCAGTGTCTTGGGCTGTTGGCAGTGTCTTGGGCTGTGGTTGGCAGTGTCTTGGGCTGTGGTTGCAGTGTCTTGGGCTGTGGTTGGCAGTGTCTTGGGCTGTGGTTGGCAGTGTCTTGGGCTGTGTCTTGGGCTGTGTCTTGGGCTGTGTCTTAGGCTGTGGTTGGCAGTGTCTTGGGCTGTGTCTTGGGCTGTAGTTGGCAGTGTCTTGGGCTGTGGTTGGCAGTGTCTTGGGCTGTAGTTGGCAGTGTCTTGGGCTGTGTCTTGGCAGTGTCTTAGGCTGTGGTTGGCAGTGTCTTGGGCTGTAGTTGGCAGTGTCTTGGGCAGTGGTTGGCAGTGTCTTGGGCTGTGGTTGGCAGTGTCTTGGGCTGTAGTTGGCAGTGTCTTGGGCTGGGGTTGGCAGTGTCTTAGGCTGTGGGTTAGCAGTGTCTTGGGCTGTAGTTGTGCAGTGTCTTGGGCAGTGGTTGGCAGTGTCTTAGGCTGTGGTTGGCAGTGTCTTGGGCTGTAGTTGGCAGTGTCTTGGGCAGTGGTTGGCAGTGTCTTGGGCTGGGCAGTGGCAGTGTCTTGGGCTGTGGTTGGCAGTGTCTTGGGCTGTAGTTGGCAGTGTCTTGGGCTGTAGTTGGCAGTGTCTTGGGCTGTGGTTGGCAGTGTCTTGGGCTGTAGTTGGCAGTGTCTTGGGCTGTGGTTGGCAGTGTCTTGGGCTGTGGTTGGCAGTGTCTTGGGCTGTAGTTGGCAGTGTCTTGGGCTGTGGTTGGCAGTGTCTTGGGCTGGGGTTGGCAGTGTCTTGGGCTGTAGTTGGCAGTGTCTTGGGCTGTGGTTGGCAGTGTCTTAGGCTGTGGTTGGCAGTGTCTTGGGCTGTAGTTGGCAGTGTCTTGGGCAGTGGTTGGCAGTGTCTTGGGCTGTGGTTGGCAGTGTCTTGGGCTGTAGTTGGCAGTGTCTTGGGCTGTGGTTGGCAGTGTCTTGGGCTGGCAGTGTTGGCAGTGTCTTGGGCTGTAGTTGGCAGTGTCTTGGGCTGTGGTTGGCAGTGTCTTGGGCTGTGTCTTGGGCTGTGTCTTGGGCTGTGTCTTAGGCTGTGGTTGGCAGTGTCTTGGGCTGTGTCTTGGGCTGTAGTTGGCAGTGTCTTGGGCTGTGGTTGGCAGTGTCTTGGGCTGTAGTTGGCAGTGTCTTGGGCTGTGGTTGGCAGTGTCTTAGGCTGTGGTTGGCAGTGTCTTGGGCTGTAGTTGGCAGTGTCTTGGGCTGTGGTTGGCAGTGTCTTGGGCTGTGGTTGGCAGTGTCTTGGGCTGTAGTTGGCAGTGTCTTGGGCTGTGGCAGTGTTGGCAGTGTCTTGGGCTGTAGTTGACAGTGTCTTGGGCAGTGGTTGGCAGTGTCTTGGGCTGTGTCTTGGTCTGTGGTTGGCAGTGTTTTGGGCTGTGGTTGGCAGTGTCTTGGGCTGTGTCTTGGGCTGTAGTGGGCTGTGTCTTTGGGCTGTGTCTTGGGCTGTGTCTTGGGCTGTGGTTGGCAGTGTCTTGGGCTGTGTCTTGGGCTGTGTGGCAGTGTCTTGGGCTGTGTCTTGGGCTGTGTCTTGGGCTGTGGTTGGCAGTGTCTTGGGCTGTGTCTTGGGCTGTAGTTGGCAGTGTCTTGGGCTGTGGGTTGGCAGTGTCTTGGCTGTAGTTGCAGTGTCTTGGCAGTGTCTTGGGCTGTGGTTGGCAGTGTCTTGGGCTGTGGTTGGCAGTGTCTTGGGCTGTGGTTGGCAGTGTCTTGGGCTGTGTCTTGGCAGTGTCTGTGGTTGGCAGTGTCTTGGGCTGTGGTTGGCAGTGTCTTGGGCTGTGTCTTGGGCTGTGTCTTCTTGGGCTGTGTGTTGGCAGTGTCTTGGGCTGTGGCTTGGGCAGTGTCTTAGTGGCAGTGTCTTGGGCAGTGTCTTGGGCTGTGTCTTGGCTGTCTTGGCTGTGGCAGTGTCTTGGGCTGTGTCTTGGGCTGTGGTTGGCAGTGCTGTGTCTTGGCAGTGTCTTGGGCTGTGGCAGTGTCTTGGGCTGTGTGTGGCAGTGCTTGGGCAGTGTCTTGGGCTGTGTCTTGGGCTGTGTCTTAGGCTGTGGTTGGCAGTGTCTTGGGCTGGCAGTGTCTTGGGCTGTAGTTGGCAGTGTGTCTTGGGCTGTGGTTGGCAGTGTCTTGGGCTGTAGTTGGCAGTGTCTTGGGCTGTGGTTGGCAGTGTCTTAGGCTGTGGTTGGCAGTGTCTTGGGCTGTGGTTGGCAGTGTCTTAGGCTGTGGTTGGCAGTGTCTTGGGCTGTGGTTGGCAGTGTCTTGGGCTGTGGTTGGCAGTGTCTTGGGCTGTGGTTGGCAGTGTCTTGGGCTGTGGTTGGCAGTGTCTTGGGCTGTGGTTGGCAGTGTCTTGGGCTGTAGTTGGCAGTGTCTTGGGCTGTGGTTGGCAGTGTCTTGGCTGTAGTTGGCAGTGTGTAGTTGGCAGTGTCTTGTCTTTGGGCTGTGGTTGGCAGTGTCTGTAGTTGGCAGTGTCTTGGGCTGTGGTTGGCAGTGTCTTGGGCTGTGGTTGGCAGTGTCTTGGGCTGTGGTTGGCAGTGTCTTGGGCTGTAGTTGGCAGTGTCTTGGGCTGTGGTTGGCAGTGTCTTGGGCTGCAGTGTCTTGGCAGTGTCTGTAGTTGGCAGGCTGGGTAGTTGGCAGTGTCTTGGGCTGTGGTTGGCAGTGTCTTGGGCTGTGTTGGCAGTGTCTTGGGCTGTGGGTTGGCAGTGTCTTGGGCTGTGGTTGGCAGTGTCTTGGGCTGTAGTTGGCAGTGTCTTGGGCTGTGGTTGGCAGTGTCTTTGTGGTTGGCAGTGTCTTAGGCTGTGGTTGGCAGTGTCTTGGGCTGTGGTTGCAGTGCAGTGTCTTGGGCTGTGGTTGGCAGTGTCTTGGGCTGGTTGGCAGTGTCTTGGGCTGTCTTAGTGTCTTGTGGTTGGCAGTGTCTTGGGCAGTGTCTTGGGCTGTGTCTTGGGCTGTAGTTGGCAGTGTCTTGGGCTGGGGTTGGCAGTGTCTTGGGCTGTAGTTGGCAGTGTCTTGGGCTGTGGTTGGCAGTGTCTTAGGCTGTGGTTGGCAGTGTCTTGGGCTGTGGTTGGCAGTGTCTTGGGCTGTGGTTGGCAGTGTCTTGGGCTGTGGTTGGCAGTGTCTTGGGCTGTAGTTGGCAGTGTCTTGGGCTGTGGTTGGCAGTGTCTTGGGCTGTAGTTGGCAGTGTCTTGGGCTGTGGTTGGCAGTGTCTTGGGCTGTGGTGGGCTGTGTGTCTTGGGCTTGGGCTGTGGTTGGCAGTGTCTTGGGCTGTGTCTTGGGCTGTAGTGGTGTCTGTGTCTTGGGCTGTGGTCTTGGGCTGTGTCTTGGGCTGTGGTTGGCAGTGTCTTGGGCTGTGGTTGGCAGTGTCTTGGGCTGTGTCTTGGGCTGTGTCTTAGGCTGTGGTTGGCAGTGTCTTGGGCTGTGTCTTGGGCTGTAGTTGGCAGTGTCTTGGGCTGGGGTTGGCAGTGTCTGTCTCAAGCTGTAGTTGGCAGTGTCTTGGGCTGTGGTTGGCAGTGTCTTGGGCTGTGGTTGGCAGTGTCTTGGGCTGTGTTGGCAGTGTCTTGGGCTGTGGTTGGCAGTGTCTTGGGTGTCTTGGTTGGTGTCTTGGGCTGTGGTTGGCAGTGTCTTGGGCTGTGGTTGGCAGTGTCTTGGGCTGTGTCTTGGGCTGTGTTGGCAGTGTCTTGGGCTGTGGTTGGCAGTGTCTTGGGCTGTGTCTTGGGCTGTAGTGGGCAGTGTCTTGGGCTGTGTCTTGTCTTGGGCTGTGTCTTAGGCTGTGGTTGGCAGTGTCTTGGGCTGTGTCTTGGGCTGTGGTTGGCAGTGTCTTGGGCTGTGTCTTGGGGCAGTGTCTTGGGCTGTGGCAGTGTTGGCAGTGTCTTGGGCAGTGTCTTGGGCTGTGGTTGGCTGTGTCTTAGGCTGTGGTTGGCAGTGTCTTGGGCTGTGTCTTGGGCTGTAGTTGGCAGTGTCTTGGGCTGGGGTTGGCAGTGTCTTGGGCTGTAGTTGGCAGTGTCTTGGGCTGTGGTTGGCAGTGTCTTAGGCTGTGGTTGGCAGTGTCTTGGGCTGTAGTTGGCAGTGTCTTGGGCAGTGGTTGGCAGTGTCTTGGGCTGTGGTTGGCAGTGTCTTGGGCTGTAGTTGGCAGTGTCTTGGGCTGTGGTTGGCAGTGTCTTAGGCTGTGGTTGGCAGTGTCTTGGGCTGTAGTGTCTTGGCAGTGTCTTGGGCTGTGGTTGGCAGTGTCTGGGCTGTGGTTGGCAGTGTCTTGGGCTGTAGTTGGCAGTGTCTTAGGCTGTGGTTGGCAGTGTCTTGGGCTGTAGTTGGCAGTGTCTTGGGCTGTGGTTGGCAGTGTCTTGGGCAGTGTCTTGGGCTGTGGTTGGCAGTGTCTTGGGCTGTGGTTGGCAGTGTCTTGGGCTGTGTCTTGGCAGTGTCTTGGGCTGTGTCTTGGGCTGTGTCTTGGGCTGTGGTTGGCAGTGTTTTGGGCTGTGGTTGGCAGTGTCTTGGGCTGTGTCTTGGGCTGTGTCTTAGGCTGTGGTTGGCAGTGTCTTGGGCTGTGTCTTGGGCTGTAGTTGGCAGTGTCTTGGGCTGGGGTTGGCAGTGTCTTGGGCTGTAGTTGGCAGTGTCTTGGGCTGTGGTTGGCAGTGTCTTGGGCTGTGGTTGGCAGTGTCTTGGGCTGTAGTTGGCAGTGTCTTGGGCTGTGGTTGGCAGTGTCTTTGGCTGTGGTTGGCAGTGTCTTGGGCTGTAGTTGGCAGTGTCTTGGGCTGTGGTTGGCAGTGTCTTGGGCTGTGGTTGGCAGTGTCTTGGGCTGTAGTTGGCAGTGTCTTGGGCTGTAGTTGGCAGTGTCTTGGGCTGTGGTTGGCAGTGTCTTGGGCTGTGGTTGGCAGTGTCTTGGGCTGTGGTTGGCAGTGTCTTGGGCTGTGTTGGCAGTGTCTTGGGCTGTGGTTGGCAGTGTCTTGGGCTGTAGTTGGCAGTGTCTTGGGCAGTGGTTGGCAGTGTCTTGGGCTGTGTCTTGGTCTGTGGTTGGCAGTGTTTGGGCTGTAGTTGGCAGTGTCTTGGGCTGGGGTTGGCAGTGTGTAGTTGGCAGTGTCTTGGGCTGGTTGGCAGTGGTTGGCAGTGTCTTAGGCTGTGGTTGGCAGTGTCTTGGGCTGTAGTTGGCAGTGTCTTGGGCTGTGGTTGGCAGTGTCTTGGGTGGTTGCAGTGTCTTGGGCTGTGGTTGGCAGTGTCTTGGGCTGTAGTTGGCAGTGTCTTGGGCTGTGGTTGGCAGTGTCTTGGGCTGTGGTTGGCAGTGTCTTGTCTTGGTGTCTTGGGCTGTGGTTGGCAGTGTTTTGGGCTGTGGTTGGCAGTGTCTTGGGCTGTGGTTGGCTGTGTCTTAGGCTGTGGTTGGCAGTGTCTTGGGCTGTGGCAGTGTCTTGGCAGTGTCTTGGGCTGTGTCTTGGGCTGTGTCTTGGGCAGTGTCTTGGGCTGTGTCTTGGGCAGTGTCTTGGGCTGTGTCTTGGGCAGTGTCTTGGGCTGTAGTTGGCAGTGTCTTGGGCTGTGTCTTGGGCTGTGTCTTGGGCTGTGTCTTAGGTGTCTTGGGCTGGTTGGCAGTGTCTTGGGCTGTGGTTGGCAGTGTCTTGGGCTGTAGTTGGCAGTGTCTTGGGCTGTGGTTGGCAGTGTCTTAGGCTGTGGGCAGTGTCTTGGCTGTCTTGGCAGTGTCTTGGGCTGGTTGGCAGTGTCTTGGGCTGTGGTTGGCAGTGTCTTGGGCTGGCTTGGCTGTGGTTGGCAGTGTCTTGGGCTGTGTCTTGGTGTCTTGGGCTGTGTTGGCAGTGTCTTGGGCTGTCAGTGTCTTGGGCTGTGGTTGGCAGTGTCTTGGGCTGTGGTTGGCAGTGTCTGGGCAGTGTCTTGGGCAGTGTCTTGGGCTGTGTCTTGTGGGCAGTGTCTTGGGGCTGTGTCTTGTCTTAGGCTGTGGTTGGCAAATCAAATCAAATGAAATCAAATTTTATTTGTCACATACACATGGTTAGCAGATGTTAATGCGAGTGTAGCGAAATGCTTGTGCTTCTAGTTCCGACAATGCAGTAATAACCAACAAGTAATCTAACTAACAATTCCAAAACTACTGTCTTATACACAGTGTAAGGGGATAAAGAATATGTACATAAGGATATATGAATGAGTGATGGTACAGAGCAGCATAGGCAAGATACAGTAGCTGATATCGAGTACAGTATATACATATGAGATGAGTATGTAAACAAAGTGGCATAGTTAAAGTGGCTAGTGATACATGTATTACATAAGGATGCAGTCGATGATATAGAGTACAGTATATACGTATGCATATGAGATGAATAATGTAGGGTATCGTAACATCATATAAGGCAGCATTGTTTAAAGTGGCTTGTGATATATTTACATCATTTCCCATCAATTCCCATTATTAAAGTGGCTGGAGTTGAGTCAGTGTCAGTGTGTTGGCAGCAGCCACTCAATGTTAGTGGTGGCTGTTTAACAGTCTGATGGCCTTGAGACAGAAGCTGTTTTTCAGTCTCTCGGTCCCAGCTTTGATGCACCTGTACTGACCTCGCCTTCTGGATGATAGCGGGGTGAACAGGCAGTGGCTCGGGTGGTTGATGTCCTTGATGATCTTTATGGCCTTCCTGTAACATCGGGTGGTGTAGGTGTCCTGGAGGGCAGGTAGTTTGCCCCCGGTGATGCGTTGTGCAGACCTCACTACCCTCTGGAGAGCCTTACGGTTGAGGGCGGAGCAGTTGCCGTACCAGGCGGCAAGAGCAGGTCCACAAAGCCCAGCCCATCAGACGCTACAAACTGCTGGAGCTGAAGAAGAGCGACGTCACACTCACTGTGCCCCAGTCCCCCAACTTTTCTGACCGTTTCCGCATGTAATGGCTTTGTGTATATAGCTCTGTGCTCCGTTTAGTTAGTCTGCCTTTTTAATTAGTTTTACAGCCCACCAGGATGCTCTCGATTGTGCATCTGTAGAAGTTTGTGAGTGCTTTTGGTGACAAGCCAAATTTCTTCAGCCTCCTGAGGTTGAAGAGGCGCTGCTGCGCCTTCTTCACGATGCTGTCTGTGTGAGTGGACCAATTCAGTTTGTCTGTGATGTGTATGCCGAGGAACTTAAAACTTGCTACCCTCTCCACTACTGTTCCATCGATGTGGATAGGGGGGTGTTCCCTCTGCTGTTTCCTGAAGTCCACAATCATCTCCTTAGTTTTGTTGACGTTGAGTGTGAGGTTATTTTCCTGACACCACACTCCGAGGGCCCTCACCTCCTCGCTGTAGGCCGTCTCGTCGTTGTTGGTAATCAAGCCCAAGCAGTGTCTTGGGCTGTGTCTTGGGCTGTGGTTGGCAGTGTCTTGGGCTGTGTCTTAGGCTGTGGTTGGCAGTGTCTTGGGCAGTGTCTTGGGCTGTGGTTGGCAGTGTCTTGGGCAGTGTCTTGGGCTGTGTCTTGGGCAGTGTCTTGGGCTGTGGTTGGCTGTGTCTTGGGCTGTGTCTTGGGCAGTGTCTTGGGCTGTAGTTGGCTGTGTCTTGGGCTGTGTCTTGGGCTGTGGTTGGCTGTGTCTTGGGCTGTGTCTTGGGCTGTGGTTGGCTGTGTCTTGGGCTGTGTCTTGGGCTGTGGTTGGCTGTGTCTTGGGCTGTGTCTTGGGCTGTGTCTTGGGCTGTAGTTGGCAGTGTCTTGGGCTGTGTCTTGGGCAGTGTCTTGGGCTGTGTCTTGGGCAGTGTCTTGGGCTGTGGTTGTTACAGACAACAACAGTGTAATGCTACCCTTTGTTATATACTGTATGAGGGTTGAGGCTCCTGTGTTCATTGAACACGTTTTGTGAAAGAGCTCTTTAATAATAAACAATTGACATTTTAAATATTCGCTAGCTTGAAGATAAAAATAAAAAATGTCCCCCGTGTACTGAAGGCAGAACACGTGCATTTCTATCATTGCTTTAGACACAGCTTTAGGGAGAGTGGGTGACGGATGGTTAGGATGAGGAAGGGATGACTTGGGAATGTAATATGGGGTGCTGCGTAGCGTTAAATGGTGTGAAATGGGGGCATTGTGTTTTATGAAGGCAGTTATGTAATAATGGAAGGACAAAAGAACCCAGGCAGCAACAGCACTTCTCCTGGGGGTGGGGGTGGGGGGCTCACAATCTAATGTGTTACGCTGCAACAGGCCACATGTTTTGATAGGCTAATATATTATCAGAGGACAGAGAGAGGGTGAGAGAGTGAGGGGGAGTAAAGGAGGTGGGAGTGAGGGAGAGAGAGCGAGGGAGAGAGAGAGGGTGAGAGAGTGAAGGGGTAAGGGAGATGAAAGAGAGAAGGGGTGAGGGAGAGAGGGAGGGAGAGAGAAAGGGTGAGAGAGGGAGGGAGGTAAGGGAGATGAGAGAGAGGGGTGAGTGAGAGAGAGAGGGGTGAGGGAGAGAGAGCAGGGGGTGAGGGAGAGAGAGGGTGAGGGAGATAAGAGAGAAGGAGAGGGATAGAGAGTGGTGATGGCCTGAGTAAAAGGGTGTGGGAGTGAGAGAAAATGAGACTGTGAGAGAGAGAGTGATGGGATAGAGAGAGAGAGAGAGAGAGAGAGAGAGAGAGAGAGAGGAGGGAGGGGGTGGGCGGGTGGAGGGACTGTGAGAGAGAGAGGGAGGGGGTGGACGGGTGGAGGGACTGTGAGAGAGAGAGAGAGGGAGGGGGTGGGCGGGTGGAGGGACTGTGAGAGAGAGAGGGAGGGGGTGGGCGGGTGGAGGGACTGTGAGAGAGAGAGGGAGGGGGTGGGCGGGTGGAGGGACTGTGAGAGAGAGAGTGATGGGATAGAGAGAGAGAGAGAGGGAGGGGGTGGGCGGGTGGAGGGACTGTGAGAAAAGGTGGCAGAGAGAGAAAGTCGATTCTAACCTTATTAATCCACTTCACTGCTGTCCTTCCCAACAGCTACAGATTCACCAGCAGATGCTGTATAGACACCAGCTACAGCTACACCATAACAAAGCCATGCAGATGGCAGTCTTTATCCAGGGAGCTGCTGCTACACAGCCAATGGAGGAGACGGGGTCTCTTTTTCATTGAGGGTTTTATTCACACTATAATACATGTTTTATTTGACAGATACCTTTGAAGACACTCAAGGACACAATGTTGTTGTTTGTTCTAGAACAGCATGTAGAGAGAGGGTCATGTTCTAGAACATCATGTAGAGAGAGGGTCATGTTCTAGAACAGCATGTAGAGAGAGGGTCATGTTCTAGAACAGCATGTAGAGAGAGGGTCATGTTCTAGAACATCATGTAGAGAGAGGGTCATGTTCTAGAACATCATGTAGAGAGAGAGTCATGTTCTAGAACATCATGTAGAGAGAGGGTCATGTTCTAGAACATCATCTAGAGAGAGGGTCATGTTCTAGAACATCATGTAGAGAGAGGATCATGTTCGAGAACATCATGTAGAGAGAGGGTCATGTTCTACAACATCATGTAGAGAGAGGGTCATGTTCTAGAACATCATCTAGAGAGAGGGTCATGTTCTAGAACATCATGTAGAGAGAGGGTCATGTTCTAGAACAGCATGTAGAGAGAGGGTCATGTTCTAGAACATCATGTAGAGAGAGGGTCATGTTCTAGAACATCATGTAGAGAGAGGGTCATGTTCTAGAACATCATGTAGAGAGAGGGTCATGTTCTAGAACATCATCTAGAGAGAGGGTCATGTTCTAGAACATCATGAAGAGAGAGGGTCATGTTCTAGAACATCATGTAGAGAGAGGGTCATGTTCTAGAACATCATGTAGAGAGAGGGTCATGTTCTAGAACATCATCTAGAGAGAGGGTCATGTTCTAGAACATCATGTAGAGAGAGGGTCATGTTCTAGAACATCATCTAGAGAGAGGGTCATGTTCTAGAACATCATGAAGAGAGAGGGTCATGTTCTAGAACATCATGTAGAGAGAGGGTCATGTTCTAGAACATCATGTAGAGAGAGGGTCATGTTCTAGAACATCATCTAGAGAGAGGGTCATGTTCTAGAACATCATGTAGAGAGAGGGTCATGTTCTAGAACATCATGTAGAGAGAGGGTCATGTTCTAGAACATCATGTAGAGAGAGGGTCATGTTCTAGAACATCATGTAGAGAGAGGGTCATGTTCTAGAACATCATCTAGAGAGAGGGTCATGTTCTAGAACATCATCTAGAGAGAGGGTCATGTTCTAGAACATCATGTAGAGAGAGGGTCATGTTCTAGAACATCATGTAGAGAGAGGGTCATGTTCTAGAACATCATGTAGAGAGAGGGTCATGTTCTAGAACATCATGTAAGAGAGAGTCATGTTCTAGAACATCATGTAGAGAGAGGGTCATGTTCTAGAACATCATCTAGAGAGAGGGTCATGTTCTAGAACATCATGTAGAGAGAGGATCATGTTCGAGAACATCATGTAGAGAGAGGGTCATGTTCTAGAACATCATGTAGAGAGAGGGTCATGTTCTAGAACATCATCTAGAGAGAGGGTCATGTTCTAGAACATCATGTAGAGAGAGGGTCATGTTCTAGAACAGCATGTAGAGAGAGGGTCATGTTCTAGAACATCATGTAGAGAGAGGGTCATGTTCTAGAACATCATGTAGAGAGAGGGTCATGTTCTAGAACATCATGTAGAGAGAGGGTCATGTTCTAGAACATCATGTAGAGAGAGGGTCATGTTCTAGAACATCATGAAGAGAGAGGGTCATGTTCTAGAACATCATGTAGAGAGAGGGTCATGTTCTAGAACATCATGTAGAGAGAGGGTCATGTTCTAGAACATCATCTAGAGAGAGGGTCATGTTCTAGAACATCATGTAGAGAGAGGGTCATGTTCTAGAACATCATCTAGAGAGAGGGTCATGTTCTAGAACATCATGAAGAGAGAGGGTCATGTTCTAGAACATCATGTAGAGAGAGGGTCATGTTCTAGAACATCATGTAGAGAGAGGGTCATGTTCTAGAACATCATGTAGAGAGAGGGTCATGTTCTAGAACATCATGTAGAGAGAGGGTCATGTTCTAGAACATCATGTAGAGAGAGGGTCATGTTCTAGAACATCATGTAGAGAGAGGGTCATGTTCTAGAACATCATGTAGAGAGAGGGTCATGTTCTAGAACATCATGTAGAGAGAGGGTCATGTTCTAGAACATCATCTAGAGAGAGGGTCATGTTCTAGAACATCATGTAGAGAGAGGGTCATGTTCTAGAACATCATGTAGAGAGAGGGTCATGTTCTAGAACATCATGTAGAGAGAGGGTCATGTTCTAGAACATCATGTAGAGAGAGGGTCATGTTCTAGAACATCATGAAGAGAGAGGGTCATGTTCTAGAACATCATGTAGAGAGAGGGTCATGTTCTAGAACACCATGAAGAGAGAAGGTCATGTTCTAGAACATCATCTAGAGAGAGGGTCATGTTCTAGAACATCATGAAGAGAGAGGGTCATGTTCTAGAACATCATCTAGAGAGAGGGTCATGTTCTATAACATCATGTAGAGAGAGGGTCATGTTCTAGAACATCATGTAGAGAGAGGGTCATGTTCTAGAACATCATGTAGAGAGAGGGTCATGTTCTAGAACATCATCTAGAGAGAGGGTCATGTTCTAGAACATCATGAAGAGAGAGGGTCATGTTCTAGAACATCATCTAGAGAGAGGGTCATGTTCTAGAACATCATGTAGAGAGAGGGTCATGTTCTAGAACATCATCTAGAGAGAGGGTCATGTTCTAGAACATCATGAAGAGAGAGGGTCATGTTCTAGAACATCATGTAGAGAGAGGGTCATGTTCTAGAACATCATGTAGAGAGAGGGTCATGTTCTAGAACATCATGTAGAGAGAGGGTCATGTTCTAGAACATCATGTAGAGAGAGGGTCATGTTCTAGAACATCATCTAGAGAGAGGGTCATGTTCTAGAACATCATGTAGAGAGAGGGTCATGTTCTAGAACATCATGTAGAGAGAGGGTCATGTTCTAGAACATCATGTAGAGAGAGGGTCATGTTCTAGAACATCATGTAGAGAGAGGGTCATGTTCTAGAACATCATCTAGAGAGAGGGTCATGTTCTAGAACATCATGTAGAGAGAGGGTCATGTTCTAGAACATCATGTAGAGAGAGGGTCATGTTCTAGAACATCATGTAGAGAGAGGGTCATGTTCTAGAACATCATGTAGAGAGAGGGTCATGTTCTAGAACATCATGAAGAGAGAGGGTCATGTTCTAGAACATCATGTAGAGAGAGGGTCATGTTCTAGAACACCATGAAGAGAGAAGGTCATGTTCTAGAACATCATCTAGAGAGAGGGTCATGTTCTAGAACATCATGAAGAGAGAGGGTCATGTTCTAGAACATCATCTAGAGAGAGGGTCATGTTCTATAACATCATGTAGAGAGAGGGTCATGTTCTAGAACATCATGTAGAGAGAGGGTCATGTTCTAGAACATCATGTAGAGAGAGGGTCATGTTCTAGAACATCATCTAGAGAGAGGGTCATGTTCTAGAACATCATGAAGAGAGAGGGTCATGTTCTAGAACATCATCTAGAGAGAGGGTCATGTTCTAGAACATCATGTAGAGAGAGGGTCATGTTCTAGAACATCATCTAGAGAGAGGGTCATGTTCTAGAACATCATGAAGAGAGAGGGTCATGTTCTAGAACATCATTTAGAGAGAGGGTCATGTTCTAGAACATCATGTAGAGAGAGGGTCATGTTCTAGAACATCATGTAGAGAGAGGGTCATGTTCTAGAACATCATGTAGAGAGAGGGTCATGTTCTAGAACATCATCTAGAGAGAGGGTCATGTTCTAGAACATCATCTAGAGAGAGGGTCATGTTCTAGAACATCATGTAGAGAGAGGGTCATGTTCTAGAACATCATGTAGAGAGAGGGTCATGTTCTAGAACATCATGAAGAGAGAGGGTCATGTTCTAGAACATCATGTAGAGTTGGATGGGAACGTTGTGGTTTGATTAAGAATGGAATCATAATAGTGTCCCTTAGCCCTAGATAAAGATCTATCTGTCCTTAATCCTCCATTTAGTGTGACAATGATCATATGGTTAGACGACTCAAACAGATCTGGGACCAGGCTTTATCTTGCCTCATAAAAATGTCTCGTAAAAATCTCCTGCATCTCTATCTCTGTATCAGAGTCGCTGACAGCTATAAACGGGATTGTGTCCGAAATGGCACCCTATTCCCTAGGTAGTGCACTATTTTTGAACAGGGTAGTCTAATGTCTACATTTTGTTCAATATTATTATTATTATTTTTTGTCTTCGAGAAATATCAACTGTTCAGAGAAGGAGGATCTTTTCAAGTAGTAGTACTGTAGTATCTTGATGTCCATGGCCTGGTCCTGGAATGGCTAAGCGGTGAGCTGTCCAGGAATCCTCTTTATGTTTCTGTCACCTCAGTACTAACCTGGGATATACAGGGATCAACTGGAGAGATAGATGGACACCTGTGTCCTGCTGCTCCACAGTGGACGAGGGATATCATAGTGAGACTGGCTGTATGGTTAACACAGTGGACTAGGGATAACATAGTGAGACTGGCTGTATGGTTAACAGTGGACTAGGGATATCACAGTGAGACAGGCTGTATGGTTAACACAGTGGACTAGGGATATCACAGTGAGACTGGCTGTATGGTTAACACAGTGGACTAGGGATATCAAAGTGAGACTGACTGTATGGTTAACACAGTGGACTAGGGATATCATAGTGAGAATGTCTGTATGGTTAACAGTGGACTAGGGATAACACAGTGGACTAGGGATATCATAGTGAGAATGTCTCTATGGTTAACAGTGGGCTAGGGATATCATAGTGAGAATGGCTGTATGGTTAACACAGTGGACTAGGGATATCATAGTGAGACTGGCTGTATGGTTAACACAGTGGACTGGGGATATCACAGTGAGACTGGCTGTATGGTTAACACAGTGGACTAGGGATATCATAGTGAGAATGGCTGTATGGTTAACACAGTGGGCTAGGGATATCATAGTGACAATGTCTCTATGGTTAACAGTAGACTAGGGATATCATAGTGAGAATGTCTCTATGGTTAACAGTGGACTAGGGATATCATAGTGAGACTGGCTGTATGGTTAACACAGTGGGCTAGGGATATCACAGTGAGACTGGCTGTATGGTTAACACAGTGGACTAGGGATATCATAGTGAGAATGTCTCTATGGTTAACAGTGGACTAGGGATATCATAGTGAGACTGGCTGTATGGTTAACACAGTGGGCTAGGGATATCATAGTGAGACTGACTGTATGGTTAACACAGTGGACTAGGTATATCATAATGAGACTGGCTGTATGGTTAACACAGTGGACTAGGGATATCATAGTGAGACTGGCTGTATGGTTAACACAGTGGGCTAGGGATATCATAGTGAGTCTGGCTGTATGGTTAACACAGTGGACTAGGTATATCATAGTGAGACTGTCTGTATGGTTAACAGTGGACTAGGGATAACACAGTGGACTAGGGATATCATAGTGAGAATGTCTCTATGGTTAACAGTGGGCTAGGGATATCATAGTGAGACTGGCTGTGTGGTTAACACAGTGGGCTAGGGATATCATAGTGAGACTGGCTGTGTGGTTAACACAGTGGGCTAGGGATATCATAGTGAGAATGGCTGTATGGTTAACACAGTGGACTAGGGATATCATAGTGAGAATGGCTGTATGGTTAACAGTGGACTGGGGATAACACAGTGGACTAGGGATATCATAGTGAGAATGGCTGTATGGTTAACACAGTGGGCTAGGGATATCATAGTGAGACTGACTGTATGGTTAACAGTGGACTAGGGATATCATAGTGAGACTGACTGTATGGTTAACAGTGGACTAGGGATAACATAGTGAGAATGGCTGTATGGTTAACACAGTGGACTAGGGATATCATAGTGAGACTGGCTGTAAGGTTAACACAGTGGACTAGGGATAACATAGTGAGACTGACTGTATGGTTAACACAGTGGGCTAGGGATATCATAGTGAGACTGACTGTATGGTTAACAGTGGACTAGGGATAACATAGTGAGACTGACTGTATGGTTAACACAGTGGACTAGGGATATCATAGTGAGACTGGCTGTATGGTTAACACAGTGGACTAGGGATATCATAGTGAGACTGGCTGTAAGGTTAACACAGTGGACTAGGGATAACATAGTGAGACTGACTGTATGGTTAACACAGTGGACTAGGGATAACATAGTGAGACTGACTGTATGGTTAACACAGTGGACTAGGGATATCATAGTGAGACTGGCTGTATGGTTAACACAGTGGACTAGGGATATCATAGTGAGACTGACTGTATGGTTAACAGTGGACTAGGGATAACATAA
>NC_056431.1:77660426-77687926 GCF_018296145.1 Oncorhynchus tshawytscha
GCTCCTCAACATTTGGCAACTGAACGTGGCACTGCTCTAAATTCCCTTTTTGGTGGCATATGCTCCTCAACATTTGGCAACCTAACGTGGCACTGCTCTAAATTGCTACCCTTTTTGGTGGCATATTCGGTAGCTACAGTAGCACCATTTTGTCTAAAACAATATTCACACAAATATAGCTGTGAGCAGCAATGAATGGGGTTCACATTTTAGGACACAAGATCTGTTGGATAACAAAGCAATGTAGGAACTGTCTTCCTTTATTTACAATCAGTGAAAGCCATATTTTATCTCTCACTACCAGAAAATATCTGCTTTTTGATTTAGAGGAGGAGGTAGAGTGGAGGAGGAGGGGATGAGGAGGGGAGGAGGATGTAGAGGGGAGGAGGAAGTAGAGGGGAGGAGAAGGAGGTAGAGGGGGGAAGGTAAGAGAGGAGGAGTTTTATTATTTTTTTTATTTCACCTTTATTTAACCAGGTAGGCTAGTTGTGAACAAGTTCTCATTTGCAACTGCGACCTGGCCAAGATAAAGCATAGCAGTTCGACACATACAACAACACAGAGTTACACATGGAATAAACAAAACATACAGTCAACAATACAGTCGAAAAATAGGTCTATATAAAATGTGAGCAAATGAGATGAAATAAGGGAGGTAAAGGCAAAAATAGGCCATGGTGGTGAGGTAAATACAATATAGCAAGTAGAACACTAGAATGGTAGATTTGCAGTGGAAGAATGTGCAAAGTAGAAATAGAAATAATGGGGTGCAAAGGAGCAAAATAAATAAATAAATACAGTAGGGGAAGGGGTAGGTTTTGGGCTAAAATATAGATAGGCTATGTACAGGTGCAGTAATCTGTGAGCTGCTCTGACAGCTGGTGCTTAAAGCTAGTGAGGGAGATAAGTGTTTCCAGTTTCAGAGATATTTGCAGTTCATTCCAGTCATGGGCAGCAGAGAACTGGAAGGAAAGACAAAGAAATTGGCTTTGGGGGTGACCAGTGAGATATACCTGCTGGAGCGCGTGCTACGAGTGGGTGCTGCTATGGTGACCAGTGAGCTGAGATAAGGTGGGGCTTTACCTAGCAGAGACTTGTAGATAACCTGTAGCCAGTGGGTTTGGCGACGAGTATGAAGCGAGGGCCAACCAACGAGAGCGTACAGGTCGCAATGGTGGGTAGTGTATGGGGCTTTGGTGAAAAAACGGATGGCACTGTGATAGACTGCATCCAGTTTGTTGAGTAGAGTGTTGGAGGCTATTTTGTAGATGACATCACCGAAGTCGAGGATTGGTAGGATGGTCAGCTTTACGAGGGTATGTTTGGCAGCATGAGTGAAGGAGGCTTTGTTGCGATATAGGAAGCTGATTCTAGATTTAATTTTGGATTGGAGATGCTTAATGTGAGTCTGGAAGGAAAGTTTACAGTCTAACCAGACACCTAGGTATTTGTAGTTGTCCACATATTCTAAGTCAGAGCCGTCCAGAGTAGTGATACTGGACGGGCGAGCAGGTGCAGGCAGTGATCGGTTGAATAGCATGCATTTAGTTTTACTTGCGCTTAAGAGCAGTTGGAGGCCACGGAAGGAGAGTTGTATGGAACTGAAGCTCGTCTGGAGGCTAGTTAACACAGTGTCCAAAGAGGGGCCAGAAGTATACAGAATGGTGTCGTCTGCGTAGAGGTGTATCAGAGAATCACTAGCAGCAAGAGCAACATCATTGATGTATACAGAGAAGAGAGTCGGCCCGAGGATTGAACCCTGTGGCACCCCCATAGAGACTGCCAGAGGTCCGGACAACAGGCCCACCAATTTGACACACTGAACTCTATCAGATAAGTAGTTGGTAAACCAGGCGAGGCAATCATTTGAGAAACCAAGGCTGTCGAGTCTGCCAATAAGAATGTTGTGATTGACAGAGTCGAAAGCCTTGGCCAGGTCGATGAATACGGCTGCACAGTAATGTCTCTTATTGATGGCAGTTATGATGTCGTTCAGGACCTTGAGTGTGGCTGAGGTGCACCCATGACCAGCGCTGAAACCAGATTGCATAGCGGAGAAGGTACGGTGGGATTCGAAATGGTCGGTAATCTGTTTGTTAACTTGGCTTTCGAAGACCTTAGAAAGACAGGGTAGGATAGATATAGGTCTGTAGCAGTTTGGGTCTAGAGTGTCACCCCCTTTGAAGATGGGGATGACCGTGGCAGCTTTCCAATCTTTGGGAATCTCAGACGATACAAAAGAGAGGTTGAACAGGCTAGTAATAGGGGTTGCAACAATTTTGGCAGATAATTTTAGAAAGAGAGGGTCCAGATTGTCTAGCCCTGCTGATTTCTAGGGGTCCAGATTAGAGGTCGACCGATTATGATTTTTCAACGCTGATACCGATACCGATTATTGGAGGACCCAAAAGAGGCAATACCGATTAATCAGACAATTTTTTTTGTTGTAATAATGACAATTACAACAATACTGAATTAACACTTATTTGAACTCAATATAATATATCAATAAAATCTATTTAGCCTCAAATAAATAATGAAAGATGTTCAATTTGGTTTAAATAATGCAAAAACAAAGTGTTAGAGAAGTAAAAGTGCAATATGTGCCATGTAAAAAAGCTAACGTTTCAGTTATTTGCTCAGAACATGAGAACATATGAAAGTTGGTGGTTCCTTTTAACATGAGACTTCAATATTCCAAGGTAAGAGGTTTTAGGTTGTAGTTAATATAGTATTTATAGGACTATTTCTCTCTATACCATTTGTATTTCCATATTTCATATACCTTTGACTATTGGATGTTCTTATAGGCACTATAGTATTGCAGTATTGCTTCCGTCCCTCCTCTCGCCCCTACCTGGGCTCGAACCAGGAACACATCGACAACAGCCACCCTCGAAGCAGCGTTACCCATCGCTCCACAAAAGCCACGGCCCTTGCAGAGCCAGGTGGAATAACTACCTCAAGGTCTGAGTGAGTGACGTTTGAAACGCTATTAGCGCACACCCAGCTAACTAACTAGCCATTTCACATCGGTTACACCAGCCATTAGGCTGATAGGCTTGAACTCATAAACAGCGCTGTGCTTGCGAAGAGCTGCTGGCAAAACGCACAAAGTGCTGTTTGAATGAATGCTTACGAGCCTGCTGCTGCCTACCATCACTCAGTCAGACTGCTCTAATTATAACATAATAACACACAGAACATACGAGCCTTTGGTCATTAATATGGTAGAATCCGGAAACTATCATTTCGAAAACAAAACGTTTATTATTTCAGTGAAATACGGAACCGTTCGGTATTTTATCTAACGGGTGGCATCCCGAAGTCTAAATATTCTTGTTACATTGCACAACCTTCAATGGTATGTCATAATTACGTAAAATTCTGGCAAATTAGTTCGCAATGAGCCAGGCTGCCCAAACTGTTGCATATACCCTGACTCTGCGTGCAATGAACGCAAGAGAAGTGACACAATTTTAACCTGGTTAATATTGCCTGCTAACCTGGATTTCTTTTAGCTAAATATGCAGGTTTAAAAATATATACTTCTGTGTATTGATTTTAAGAAAGGCATTGATGTTTATGGTTAGGTACAGTCGTCCAACAATTGTGCTTTTTTCGCAAATGCGTTTTTGTTAAATCATGCAATGCAGGACACACTAGATAAACTAGTAATATCATCAACCATGTGTAGTTAAAGCTAGTGATTATGATTGATTGATAAGTTTAATGCTACCTAGCAACTTACCTTGGCTTCTACTGCATTCGCGTAACAGGCAGGCTCCTCGTGGAGTACAATGAAAGGCAGGTGGTTTGAGCGTTGGACCAGTTAACTGTAAGGTTGCAAGATTGTATCCCCCGAGCAGACAAGGTGAAAATCTGTCGTTCTGCCCCTGAACAAGGCAGTTAACCCACCGTTCCTAGGCTGTCATTGACAGTAAGAATGTGTTCTTAACTGACTTGCCTCGTTAAATAAAGGTATAAAAAATAATAATAAGTAAAATCTGAGACTTTGTCTAATTCTTTATTAAACCGGAGATGTACAACCTCTGGTGAAATAGACGAAGCTTGAGTGATAGTTGAGTTCAACCATTGGGATAAAAATCCCCGTAACAGGATGCCATGAGGCTGCTGGTTGATTGGTGGCCGTGAGGCTGCTGGTTGGTTTGGTGGCTGTGAGGCAGCTGGTTGGTTTGGTGGCCGTGAGGCTGCTGGTTGGTTTGGTGGCTGTGAGGCAGCTGGTTGGTTTGGTGGCCGTGAGGCTGCTGGTTGGTTTGGTGGCTGTGAGGCTGCTGGTTAGTTTGGTGGCTGTGAGGCTGCTGGTTGGTTTGGTGGCTGTGAGGCTGCTGGTTAGTTTGGTGGCTGTGAGGCTGCTGGTTGGTTTGGTGGCTGTGAAGAAGGCTGGTTAGTTTGCTGGTCGTGAGGCTGCTGGTTGGGTTGGTGGTCGTGAGGCTGCAGGTTGGTTTGTTGGCCGTGAGGCTGCTGGTTGGTTTGGTGGTTGTGAGGCTGCTGATTGGTTTGGTGGCCGTGAGGCTGCTGGTTGGTTTGTTGGCTGTGAGGCTGCAGGTTGGTTTGTTGGCCGTGAGGCTGCTGGTTGGTTTGGTGGCTGTGAGGCTGCTGGTTGGTTTTTTGGCCCGTGAGGCTGCTGGTTGGTTTGGTGGCCGTGAGGCTGCTGGTTGGTTTGGTGGCCGTGAGGCTGCTGGTTGGTTTGGTGGCCGTGAGGCTGCTGGTTGGTTTGGTGGTTGTGAGGCTGCTGATTGGTTTGGTGGCCGTGAGGCTGCTGGTTGGTTTGTTGGCTGTGAGGCTGCAGGTTGGTTTGTTGGCCGTGAGGCTGCTGGTTGGTTTGGTGGCTGTGAGGCTGCTGGTTGGTTTGTTGGCCGTGAGGCTGCTGGTTGGTTTGGTGGCCGTGAGGCTGCTGGTTGGTTTGGTGGTTGTGAGGCTGCTGATTGGTTTGGTGGTCGTGAGGCTGCTGGTTGGTTTGTTGGCTGAGGCTGCAGGTTGGTTTGTTGGCCGTGAGGCTGCTGGTTGGTTTGGTGGCTGTGAGGCTGCTGGCTGGTTTGTTGGCCGTGAGGCTGCTGGTTGGTTTGGTGGCCGTGAGGCTGCTGGTTGGTTTGGTGGCCGTGAGGCTGCTGGTTGGTTTGGTGGACATGAAACTGCTGGTTAGTTTTGTGGCCGTGAGGCTGCTGGTTGGTTTGGTGGCCATGAGGCTGCTGGTCGGTTTGGTGGCCGTGAGGCTGCTGGTTGGTTTGGTGGCCATGTGGCCTTTAGTTGTGGTTCTGAATCTTTAGTTTAGGTATGTCTGTTTGTAATATTTATGTTTCACTTGGACATAATAATAATCCACTTGGCTGACCAAAAGGTCAAGATAGAGCTGGCTCTGAACTCAGAAGATTGTGATATCCTGGGCATGTGCATCCAACATGTTCCTCAAACGCTGATTTCTCACGTAAATCCACACATTCATTCAGGTTACAGACCATGTAACTAGGGCGAGAACCCCTAGACTTAGCCAGTGCTACAATATTAGCAGGTTAGTTATTTAGTTCCTAACACTGCTGTACATACTGTATGAGACATCTTCTGTTTCTCTCTCAGGTGGATCTTTTTGGATTGGTAACTCTCCCTGATCATCCCTCAACCTTGCCCATCCGAGTTGACCCCTGACCCCTTCCTACAGCCACCATGACATCGAACTCATGGCCGCAGCTTCTGGCCTTCAAGCTGACCTCTCCACCAGCTGACCCTGGGAGTCCAAAGTGGATCTTCAGCTGTGACGAGGAGATAGAGCATCGCTATGAAATCGTTCCCTCTGTGGTCTGCTCCATGTGCTGCCTCTTCGGCATCATATACTGCTTCTTTGGTAAGACAATCACACTGCTACTACAGGTACTAGTGTTACTAATGAAAAGGAAAACCTGCACTCACTGGATTACTTTTGCAGTCTTCATGTATTTTAGAAGCAGGTCAACAAAGGGTTTAAACGCTGACGAAGGCGGTGGCCTGAAACACGTCCATTTTCTGACCTCTGCTGCTGTTAACATACTCTGCCTAGAAGGCCAGCATCCCGGAGACGTGTCTTCACTGTTGACATTGAGACTGGTGTTTTGCGGGTACTATTTAATGAGGCTGCCAGTTGAGGACTTGTGAGGCTAGTTTGAGGACTATGCCTCAAACTAGACACTCAAATGTACTTGTCCTCTTGCTCAGTTGTGCACCGGGGCCTCCCACTCCTCTTTCTATTCTGGTTAGGGCCAGTTTGCGCTGTTCTGTAAAGGGAGTAGTACACAGCGTTGTACGAGATCTTCAGTTTCTTGGCAATTTCTCACATTGAATAGTCTTCATTTCTCAGAACAAGAATAGACTGACAAGTTTCAGAAGAAAGTTCTTTGTTTCTGGCCATTTTGAGCCTGTAATCAGACCCACAAATGCTGATGCTACAGATACTCATCTAGTCTAAAGAAGGCCAGTTGTATTGCTTCTTTAATCAGAACAACAGTTTTCAGCTGTGATAATATAATTGCAAAAGGGTTTTCTAATGATCAATTAGCCTTTTAAAATGATACACTTGGATTATCTAATGCAATGTGCCATTGGAACACAGGAGTGATGGTTGCTGATAATGGGCCTCTGTACGCCTATGTAGATATTCCATTAAAATCTGCCATTTCCAGCTACAATAGTCATTTGCAACATTAACAATGTCTACACTGTATTTCTGATCAATTTGGCTCTTATTTCAAAAACAAGGACATTTCTAAGTGACCTCAAACTTCTGAACAGTAATCTACATGAGCAAAACCCCACTATCTATGTTGAAATGCTTTGGACAGCCTTCATTTCAAGGGAAGTGGTAAAACTATAACTGTTTAGTACTTTTCCTTTTTTCTCATTCTCTTTCTTTCCCTCTCTCTCTCTCCTCTTTCTTTCTTTCCCTCTCTCTCTCTCTGTATCTTCTCTCTCCCTCCCTCCCTCTCTTTCTCTCTCTCTCTCTCTTCTCTCTCTCTCTCCCTCTCTTTCTCTCTCTCTTCTCTCTCTCTCCCTCTCTTTCTCTCTCTCTCTCTCCTCTCTCTCCCTCCCTCCCTCTTTCTCTCTCTCCTCTCTCTCCCTCCCTCTCTTTCTCTCTCTTCCTCTTTCTCTCCCTTTCTCTCTCTCCCCCTCTCTCAATTTCTCTCTCACTATATCTCTCTCCCCTTTTCTCTCTCTCTCTCCACATTCTCTCTCTCTATCTTCTCTCTCTTCTCTCTCTCTCTGCATCCCCTCTCTCTCTCTCTAACCTTTCTCTCTCTTGCTTTCTCTCACTCACTCTCTCCCTCATGCTCTCTCTCTCTCTCTCTCTCTCTCTCTCCCTCTATAAGTACTCTTTTGACATTATTTAATGGAATAAGTGCTATAAGGTATAAGCTTCAGTGTTCATTGTTATAAGGAGTTGGATAACCAGGTCAACTTATTATTCAACCTCCCTCTCCCAACCCACTCAGCTCTGCAGAGTACAGCTTCCCTCTCCCAACCCACTCAGCTCTGCAGAGTACAGCTTCCCTCTCCCAAGCCACTCAGCTCTGCAGAGTACAGCTTCTCTCTCCCAACCCACTCAGCTCTGCAGAGTACAGCTTCCCTCTCCCAAACCACTCAGCTCTGCAGAGTACAGCTTCCCTCTCCCAACCCACTCAGCTCTGCAGAGTACAGGTTATTGTCGTTTCCAGGCTTGATGTTCTCTAACTCTCTCTCTCTCTCTCTCTCTCTCTCTCTCTCTCTCTCTCTCTCTCTCTCTCTCTCTCTCTCTCTCTCTCTCCTCTCCGGGTTACCATTGTTTCAAGGCTTGATGTTCTCTAACCTGTCTCCTTTCTCTCTCTCTCTCCTCTCCAGGTTACCGTTGCTTCAAGGCTGTGATGTTCCTAACAGGCTTGATGTTTGGCTCCGTCATCATCTTTCTGCTGTGTTATAAAGAGCGTGTCCTGGACACCCAGCTGAGTGTGGAGGCCTCGGTGGGCATCGGCCTGGGCATCGGTACCCTCTGTGGCCTGGTCACCATGCTGGTACGCTCCGTGGGACTCTTCATGGTGGGGCTGTTGCTGGGATTACTGCTGGGCATCGCCTCACTTGTAAGAATCATTTAGAAAAATAATAATAACATGTTTTGATTCAATTTAGATCTAAGATCAGGTCTAGGATCAGATCTGGGAGGATCAGGTCTAGGATCAATTCTAGGAACAGGTCTAGGATCATGTCTGGGATCACGTCTGGGATCAGGTCTAGGATCAGATCTAGTATCAGATCTAGTTGCAGGTCTAGGATCAGGTCTAGGATGATCAGCTCTAGGATCAGGTCTCCAGCTCCCTGACCATATGATATTGTTCATTATGATTTAAATGGCTAAATCTAGATCAGCACTCCTTCTCTGAAATACTTCACGAATATGGGCCCTGTTGCCTAGTTTGTATTACTGTCCAAATATTTTGTTTTATTACACTCTGTACACTGAGTTAACGTGAATACAGTGAGTGGACAAAACATTAGGAACACCTGCTATTTCCACTCAGACTGACCAGGTGAATCCAGGTGAAAGCTAAGATCCCTTATTAATGTCACTTGTTAAATCCACTTCAATCAGTGTAGATGAAGGGGAGGAGACACGTTAATTAAAGAAGGATTTTAAGCCTTAAGACAATTAAGACATGGATTGTGTACGTGTGCCATTCAGAGGGTGAACGGGCAAGACTAAATATTTAAGTGTCCTTGAACAGTGTATGGTAGTAGGTGCCAGGTGCACCGGTTTGTGTCAAGAACTGCAATATTGTTGGGTTTTTCACACTCAACAGTTTCCCGTGTGTATCAAGAATAGTCCAACACTCAAAGGACATCCAGCCAACTTGACACAACTGTGGGAAGCGTTGGAGTCAACATGGACCAGCATCCCTGTGGAACACTTTCAACACCTTGTAGAGTCCATGCCCTGGCAAAATGAGGCTGTTCTGAGGGCAAAAGGGGGTGCAACTCATTATTAGGAAGGTGTTCCTAATGTTACGAAATCTACTTTGGCCCGGCAGTCTAGAGGGGGATGGTAACGAGACCCGTAACATAACTCATGCAAAGTATACTAGTCAAAAAGTAACAGTGAGAACGAAATACCACAAAAACCTCCCATGTAGGGTTATCCAAAAAGGATTTAAAATCAAAAGTAGCCATTTTGAGCTACCTCCAAAACACAAGAGCCAACAGTAACGCTACATCAGCTATTCCCAGCGGTGACGCTCAACACTGAACTAGACCACTATAACAATCTGCACCAGTGGGTATCAGTAGTGAGATATATATACTATATATATATAACAATCTGCACCAGTGGGTATCAGTATATATAACAATCTGCACCAGCGGGTATCAGTATATATATATAACAATCTGCACCAGTGGGTATCAGTATATATATATAACAATCTGCACCAGTGGGTATCAGTATATATATAACAATCTGCACCAGCGGGTATCAGTATATATATATATAACAATCTGCACCAGCGGGTATCAGTATATATATATAACAATCTGCACCAGTGGGTATCAGTATATATATATAACAATCTGCACCAGCGGGTATCAGTATATATATATATAACAATCTGCACCAGTGGGTATCAGTATATATATATAACAATCTGCACCAGTGGGTATCAGTATATATATATAACAATCTGTACCAGCGGGTATCAGTATATATATATAACAATCTGCACCAGCGGGTATCAGTATATATATATATAACAATCTGCACCAGCGGGTATCAGTATATATATATAACAATCTGCACCAGCAGGTATCAGTATATATATATAACAATCTGCACCAGTGGGTATCAGTATATATATATATATATAACAATCTGCACCAGCGGGTATCAGTATATATATATAACAATCTGCACAAGCGGGTATCAGTATATATATATATATAACAATCTGCACAAGTGGGTATCAGTATATATATATAACAATCTGCACCAGCGGGTATCAGTATATATATATAACAATCTGCACCAGTGGGTATCAGTATATATATATAACAATCTGCACCAGCGGGTATCAGTATATATAACAATCTGCACCAGCGGGTATCAGTATATATATATAACAATCTGCACCAGCGGGTATCAGTATATATAACAATCTGCACCAGTCGGTATCAGTATATATATATGACAATCTGCACCAGTGGGTATCAGTATATGTATAACAATCTGCACCAGTGGTTATCAGTATATATATATAACAATCTGCACCAGTGGGTATCAGTATATATATATAACAATCTGCACCAGCGGGTATCAGTATATATAACAATCTGCACCAGTCGGTATCAGTATATATATATATAACAATCTGCACCAGTGGGTATCAGTATATGTATAACAATCTGCACCAGTGGTTATCAGTATATATATATAACAATCTGCACCAGTGGGTATCAGTATATATATATAACAATCTGCACCAGCGGGTATCAGTATATATAACAATCTGCACCAGCGGGTGTCAGTATATATATAACAATCTGCACCAGTGGGTATCAGTATATATAACAATCTGCACCAGCGGGTATCAGTATATATAACAATCTGCACCAGCTGGTATCAGTATATATAACAATCTGCACCAGCGGGTATCAGTATATATATATATAGATAACAATCTGCACCAGCGGGTATCAGTATATATAACAATCTGCACCAGTGGGTATCAGTATATATATATAACAATCTGCATCAGCGGGTATCAGTATATATATATATAACAATCTGCACCAGCGGGTATCAGTATATATATATATCACAATCTGCACCAGGGGGTATCAGTATATATATATATATAACAATCTGCACCAGTGGGTATCAGTATATATATATAACAATCTGCACCAGTGGGTATCAGTATATATATATAACAATCTGCACCAGCGGGTATCAGTATATATATATATATAACAATCTGCACCAGTGGGTATCAGTGTATATATATATAACAATCTGCACCAGCGGGTATCAGTATATATATAACAATCTGCACCAGTGGGTATCAGTATATATATATATAACAATCTGCACCAGTGGGTATCAGTATATATATATATATAACAATCTGCACCAGCGGGTATCAGTATATATATATAACAATCTGCACCAGTGGGTATCAGTATATATATATATATATATATATATATATATATCAATCTGCACCAGCGGGTATCAGTATATATATAACAATCTGCACCAGTGGGTATCAGTATATATAACAATCTGCACCAGCGGGTATCAGTATAGTATATATAACAATCTGCACCAGCTGGTATCAGTATATATAACAATCTGCACCAGTGGGTATCAGTATATATAACAATCTGCACCAGTGGGTATCAGTATATATATATCACAATCTGCACCAGTGGGTATCAGTATATATATATAACAATCTGCACCAGTGGGTATCAGTATATATATATAACAATCTGCACCAGTGGGTATCAGTATATATATATAACAATCTGCACCAGTGGGTATCAGTATATATATATAACAATCTGCACCAGCGGGTATCAGTATATATAACAATCTGCACCAGCGGGTATCAGTATATATATATATATATATATAACAATCTGCACCAGTGGGTATCAGTGTATATATATAACAATCTGCACCAGTGGGTATCAGTATATATATATAAATAACAATCTGCACCAGTTGGTATCAGTATATATATATAACAATCTTTACCAGTGGGTATCAGTATATATAACAATCTGCACCAGCGGGTATCAGTATATATATATAACAATCTGCACCAGCGGGTATCAGTATATATATATAACAATCTGCACCAGTGGGTATCAGTATATATATAACAATCTGCACCAGTGGGTATCAGTATATATATATAACAATCTGCACCAGCGTGTATCAGTATATATATATATATAACAATCTGCACCAGCGGGTATCAGTATATATATATAACAATCTGCACCAGTGGGTATCAGTATAAATATATATATAACAATCTGCACCAGTGGGTATCAGTATATATAACAATCTGCACCAGCGGGTATCAGTATATATAACAATCTGCACCAGCGGGTATCAGTATATATATATATAACAATCTGCACCAGCGGGTATCAGTATATATAACAATCTGCACCAGTGGGTATCAGTATATATATATAACAATCTGCACCAGCGGGTATCAGTATATATATATATATATATATATAACAATCTGCACCAGCGGGTATCAGTATATATAACAATCTGCACCAGTGGGTATCAGTATATATATATAACAATCTGCACCAACGGGTATCAGTAGATATATATATAACAATCTGCACCAGTGGGTATCAGTATATATATATAACAATCTGCACCAGCGGGTATCAGTATATATATATAACAATCTGCACCAGCGGGTATCAGTATATATATATAACAATCTGCACCAGTGGGTATCAGTATATATATATAACAATCTGCACCAGCGGGTATCAGTATATATATAACAATCTGCACCAGTGGGTATCAGTATATATATATAGCAATCTGCACCAGCGGGTATCAGTATATATATATAACAATCTGCACCAGTGGGTATCAGTATATATATATAACAATCTGCACCAGCGGGTATCAGTATATATATATAACAATCTGCACCAGTGGGTATCAGTATATATAACAATCTGCACCAGTGGGTATCAGTATATATATATATATAACAATCTGCACCAGTGGGTATCAGTATATATATAACAATCTGCACCAGTGGTTATCAGTATATATATATAACAATCTGCACCAGCGGGTATCAGTATATATATATAACAATCTGCACCAGTGGGTATCAGTATATATATATAACAATCTGCACCAGCGGGTATCAGTATATATATAACAATCTGCACCAGTGGGTATCAGTATATATATATAACAATCTGCACCAGTGGGTATCAGTATATATATATATATATATATATATATAACAATCTGCACCAGCGGGTATCAGTATATATATATAACAATCTGCACCAGTGGGTATCAGTATATATATATATATATATATATATATATATATACATCAATCTGCACCAGCGGGTATCAGTATATATATATAACAATCTGCACCAGTGGGTATCAGTATATATAACAATCTGCACCAGCGGGTATCAGTATATATATATAACAATCTGCACCAGCGGGTATCAGTATATATATATAACAATCTGCACCAGTGGGTATCAGTATATATATATAACAATCTGCACCAGCGGGTATCAGTATATATATATATAACAATCTGCACCAGTGGGTATCAGTATATATATATAACAATCTGCACCAGTGGGTATCAGTATATATAACAATCTGCACCAGTGGGTATCAGTATATATATATAACAATCTGCACCAGTGGGTATCAGTATATATATATAACAATCTGCACCAGCGGGTATCAGTATATATATATATAACAATCTGCACCAGTGGGTATCAGTATATATATATAACAATCTGCACCAGCGGGTATCAGTATATATATATAACAATCTGCACCAGTGGGTATCAGTATATATAACAATCTGCACCAGTGGGTATCAGTATATATATATATATATATAACAATCTGCACCAGTGGGTATCAGTATATATATAACAATCTGCACCAGTGGTTATCAGTATATATATATATATAACAATCTGCACCAGTGGGTATCAGTATATATATATAACAATCTGCACCAGCGGGTATCAGTATATATAACAATCTGCACCAGCGGGTATCAGTATATATATAACAATCTGCACCAGTGGGTATCAGTATATATAACAATCTGCACCAGCGGGTATCAGTATATATAACAATCTGCACCAGCTGGTATCAGTATATATAACAATCTGCACCAGCGGGTATCAGTATATATATATAGATAACAATCTGCACCAGCGGGTATCAGTATATATAACAATCTGCACCAGTGGGTATCAGTATATATATATCACAATCTGCACCAGTGGGTATCAGTATATATATATAACAATCTGCACCAGCGGGTATCAGTATATATATATCACAATCTGCACCAGTGGGTATCAGTATATATATATAACAATCTGCACCAGTGGGTATCAGTATATATATATAACAATCTGCACCAGTGGGTATCAGTATATATATATAACAATCTGCACCAGCGGGTATCAGTATATATAACAATCTGCACCAGCGGGTATCAGTATATATATATAACAATCTGCACCAGTGGGTATCAGTATATATATATAACAATCTGCACCAGTGGGTATCAGTATATATATATAAATAACAATCTGCACCAGTTGGTATCAGTATATATATATAACAATCTTTACCAGTGGGTATCAGTATATATAACAATCTGCACCAGCGGGTATCAGTATATATATATAACAATCTGCACCAGTGGGTATCAGTATATATATATATAACAATCTGCACCAGCGGGTATCAGTATATATATATAACAATCTGCACCAGTGGGTATCAGTATATATATATAACAATCTGCACCAGTGGGTATCAGTATATATATATAACAATCTGCACCAGCGGGTATCAGTATATATATATATAACAATCTGCACCAGCGGGTATCAGTATATATATATAACAATCTGCACCAGTGGGTATCAGTATAAATATATATATAACAATCTGCACCAGTGGGTATCAGTATATATAACAATCTGCACCAGCGGGTATCAGTATATATAACAATCTGCACCAGCGGGTATCAGTATATATATATAACAATCTGCACCAGCGGGTATCAGTATATATAACAATCTGCACCAGTGGGTATCAGTATATATATATATAACAATCTGCACCAGCGGGTATCAGTATATATATATATATATAACAATCCTCACCAGCGGGTATCAGTATATATAACAATCTGCACCAGTGGGTATCAGTATATATATATAACAATCTGCACCAACGGGTATCAGTAGATATATATATAACAATCTGCACCAGTGGGTATCAGTATATATATATAACAATCTGCACCAGCGGGTATCAGTATATATATATAACAATCTGCACCAATGGGTATCAGTATATATATATAACAATCTGCACCAGCGGGTATCAATATATATATAACAATCTGCACCAGTGGGTATCAGTATATATATATATAACAATCTGCACCAGTGGGTATCAGTATATATATATAACAATCTGCACCAGTGGGTATCAGTATATATATATATAACAATCTGCACCAGTGGGTATCAGTATATATATATATATATATATATATATATAACAATCTGCACCAGCGGGTATCAGTATATATATATAACAATCTGCACCAGTGGGTATCAGTATATATATATAACAATCTGCACCAGTGGGTATCAGTATATATATATATAACAATCTGCACCAGTGGGTATCAGTATATATATATATATATATATATAACAATCTGCACCAGCGGGTATCAGTATATATATATAACAATCTGCACCAGTGGGTATCAGTATATATATATATATATATATATATATATATATAACAATCTGCACCAGTGGGTATCAGTATATATAACAATCTGCACCAGCGGGTATCAGTATATATAACAATCTGCACCAGTGGGTATCAGTATATATATATAACAATCTGCACCAGCGGGTATCAGTATATATATAACAATCTGCACCAGCGGCATGTATATTTTAATTTTACCTTTGTTTTACTAGACAAGTCAGTTAAGAACAAATTCTTACTTTCAATGACGGCCTAGGAACAGTAGGTTAACTGCCTGTTCAGGGGCAGAACAACAGATTTGTACCTTGTCAGCTCGGGGATTCGAACTTGCATCCTTTCGGTTATTAGTCCAACGCTCTAACCACTAGGCTACGCTGCTGATTTTGTATGTTTGCCCACTGACAAAGAAATGATCCGTCTATAATTTTAACAGTGAAAGACAGAATAACAACAAAAAAATCCAGAAAAACAAATGTTAAAAATGTTAATAAATTGATTTGCATTTTAATGAGGGAAATAAGTATTTGACCCCTCTGCAAAACATGACTTAGTACTTGGTGACAAAACCCTTGTTGGCAATCAGAGGTCAGACGTTTCTTGTAGTTGGCCACCAGGTTGGCACACATCTCAGGAGGGATTTTGTCCCACTCCTCTTTGCAGATCTTCTCCAAGTCATTAAGGTTTCGAGGCTGACGCTTGGCAACTCGAACCTTCAGCTCCCTCCACAGATTGTCTATGGGATTAAGGTCTGGAGACTGGCTAGGCCACTCCAGGTCCTTAATGTGCTTCTTCTTGAGCCACTCCTTTGTTGCCTTCGCCGTGTGCTTTGGGTCATTGTCATGCTGGACTACCCATCCACCACCCATTTTCAATGCCCTGGCTGAGGGAAGGAGGTTCTCACCCAAGATTTGACGGTACATGGCCCCGTCCATCGTCCCCTTGATGCGGTGAAGTTGACCTGTCCCCTTAGCAGAAAAACACCCCCAAAGCATCATGTTTCCACCTCCATCTTTGACGGTGGGGATGGTGTTCTTGGGGTCATATGCAGAGCTCCATTTTGGTCTCATCTGACCACAACACTTTCACCCAGTTGTCCTTTGAATCAATCAGATGTTCATTGGCAAACTTTAGACGGGCATGTATATGTGCTTTATTGAGCAGGTGGACCTTGCGGGCGCTGCAAGTATTCAGTCCTTCACAGCGTAGTGTGTTACCAATTGTTTTCTTGGTGACTATTGTCCCAGCTGCCTTGAGATCATTGACAAGATCCCCCCGTGTAGTTCTGGGCTGATTCCTCATTCCTGATTCCTCCTGATTATTCATGATCATTGCAACTCCACGAGGTGAGATCTTGCATGGAGCCCCAGGCCGAGGGAGATTGACAGTTATTTTGTGTTTCTTCCATTTGCGAATAATCGCACCAACTGTTGTCAACTACTCACCAAGCTGCTTGGAGATGGTCTTATAGCCCATTCCAGCCTTGTGTAGGTCTACAATCTTCTCCCTGACATCCTTGGAGAGCTCTTTGGTCTTGGCCATGGTGGAGAGTTTGGAATCTGATTGATTGCCTCTGTGGACAGGTGTCTTTTATACAGGTAACAAGCTGAGATTAGGTGCACTCCCTTTAAGAGTGTGCTCCTAATCTCAGCTCGTTACCTGTATAAAAAACACCTGGGAGACAGAATTTTTTCTGATTGAGAGGGGGTCAAATACTTATTTCCCTCATTTAAATGCAAATCAATTTATAACATTTTTGACCTGCGTGTTTCTGGATATTTTGTCTCTCACTGTTCAAATAAACCTACCATTAAAATTATAGACTGATCATATCTTTGTCAGTGGGTAAACGTACAAAATCAGCAGGGGATCAAATACTTTTTTTCCCTCACTGTATGTTATGGGTCTCGTTAACACTGCCGGGCCAAAGGGATTCGTAACACTAGTGTTTTGTACACTCAGTGTTCATGTTACCCCTGCTCACATCACGTTTCCTTATGGGGATAATAAGGTTCATTTGATTGGTTGATTGATTGGTTGATTGAATCCCCATTCAGGTGGTAATGGAGGAGTTCCACCACCCGCGGACGGTGTGGGTGCCCCTGGGGGTGTTGCTGGGGTCAGGCATGCTGTTCGCCGTCCTCACCCTCCAATGGCAGCGCTTCTTCACCACCCTCTCCACCGCTGTGTTCGGCTCGGCTGTCATCACCGTCACTGTGGACTACTTCCTCGAGCTGTTCGCTCTGGTCAGGTATGTTGGTGTTGTAGTTAGGGCTCTCTCCTCTCCTCACCTCTCCTCTCCCCTCTCCTCCTCTACTCACCTCTCCTCTCCCCTCTCCTCCTCTACTCACCTCTCCTCTCCCCTCTCCTCCTCTGCTCACCTCTCCTCTCCTCACCACTCTCCTCACCCCTCACACCTCACCGCTCCCCTCTTCCCACTCCTCCCCTCTCCTCCTCTACTCACCTCTCCTCTCCTCACCCCTCCTCACCTTTCTCCTCTCCTCCTCTCCTCACCACTACTCTCTCCTCACTCCTCCCCTCTCCTCTTCTCCTCCTCTCCTCTCCTCATCACTACCCTCTCCTAACTCCTCCCCTCTCCTCTTTTCCTCCTCACCACTCCCCTCTCCTCCTCTCCTCACCCCTCCTCTCCTCTCTCCTCATCACCCCTCTTCTCCTCCTCACCATTCCCCTCTGCTCACCCCTCCTCTCCTCTCTCCTCCTCACCCCTCCTCTTCTCTCCTCTCCTCTGTTGCTCAGCTGGTAGAGAGAGGTGCTTCCAACACCAGGATTGTGGAGGCCACCCATATGAAATTCGATTTCCACAGAGGCCACCCATCTGAAAATGTATTCAAATCTTTGCACGCACTACTGTACGATAATACTACTGTAAAATAACACTACTGTAAGATAACATTACTGTAATATAACGCTACTGTAAAATAACACTACTGTAAGACAACACTACTGTAAAATAACACTACTGTAAAATAACATTACTGTAAGATAACATTACTGTAAGATAACACTACTGTAATATAACACTAATGTAAGATAAAACTACTGTAATATAAACACTAATGTAAGAACACTACTGAGAGATAACATTACTGTAATATAACACTAATGTAAGATAACATTACTGTAAGATAACACTACTGAGAGATAACATTACTGTAAAATAACACTACTGTAATATAACACTACTGTAAGATAACACTACTGTAAGACAACACTACTGTAAAATAACACTACTGTAAAATAACACTACTGTAAAATAACATTACTGTAAGATAACATTACTGTAAGATAACACTACTGTAAGACAACACTACTGTAAAATAACACTACTGTAAAATAACACTACTGTAAAATAACATTACTGTAAGATAACATTACTGTAAGATAACACTACTGTAATATAACACTAATGTAAGATAAAACTACTGTAATATAAATACTAATGTAAGAACACTACTGAGAGATAACATTACTGTAATATAACACTAATGGAAGATAAAATTACTGTAAGATAACACTACTGTAAGACAACACTACTGTAAAATAGCACTACTGTAAAATAACATTACTGTAAGATAACACTATTGTAATATAACACTAATGTAAGATAAAACGACTGTAATATAAACACTAATGTAAGAACACAACTGAGAGATAACATTACTGTAATATAACACTAATGTAAGATAACATTACTGTAAGATAACATTACTGTAAGATAGCATTACTGTAAGATAACATTACTGTAAGATAACACTACTGTAAGATAACACTACTGTAATATAACACTACTGTAAGATAACACTACTGTAAGATAACACTACTGTAAGATAACACTGTAATGGGCTTTGGGGAAAATAAGTTTCTGCTAAAGAGCATAAATTAAACGCCTGTGGTTTGATTACCCAGATTTCAGAAGTTTTCCAGACCACTGAAGGAATCAGCTTAGTTCTATGATTGTGAAAGAAGTTCAGCTTTTCTTTTAAAGGGAATTAAACTGCTGTCTTAAACATTCTTATATAATTATAGCTAAATACATATTAAAAAAAGGGTAGTTTGGGTCCTGGATGCTGATTGGCTGACACAGCATTTCAACCATGTTTATATTTAATTTAATTTAACCTTTATTTTATTAGGCAAGTCAGTTAAGAACAAATTCTTATTTTCAATGACGGTCTAGGAACAGTGGGTTAACGGCCTGTTCAGGGGCAGAACAACAGATTTGTACCTTGTCGACTCGGGGATTCAAACTTGCAACCTTTCGGTTACTAGTCCAACGCTCTAACCACTAGGCTACCCTGCCGCCCTGATATACCATGTGTCATGATGCAAAAATGCATGTTTATTGTTCTATTTACAGTATGTTGGTAACCAGTTTAAAATAGCAATAAGGTTCCTCGGGGGTTTTCCAACATACCACATACCACATCTTATTCCTTGACTCTATTACAGATACATGTCGGAGAGGATCACGGTGGCTCCGCCCCATCCTGTCTGCTGGTTCACCTGGGTCGTCATGGGGGTCTGGCCTGTCCTGGCACTGCTGGGGGTCCTCATCCAATGGAAGGTCACCGCCGAGGGATATTCACACACTGAGGGTGAGTCTGATCCCGGACCTTTAACCCTAACAGAGGGATACTCACACACTGAGGGTGAGTCTGATCCCTGACCTTTAACCCTAACAGAAGGATACTCACACACTGAGGGTGAGTCTGATCCCGGACCTTTAACCCTAACAGAGGGATACTCACACACTGAGGGTGAGTCTGATCCCTGACCTTTAACCCTAACAGAGGGATACTCACACACTGAGGGTGAGTCTGATCCCTGACCTTTAACCCTAACAGAGGGATACTCACACACTGAGGGTGAGTCTGATCCCTGACCTTTAACCCTAACAGAAGGATACTCACACACTGAGGGTGAGTCTGATCCCTGACCTTTAACCCTAACAGAGGGATACTCACACACTGAGGGTGAGTCTGATCCCTGACAACAGAATGGTGTGGTCGTACCCCAACAACAGAATGGTGTGTTAATTAAAATTTTAAATTAATTAATGCTCTAGACCACTGATTGGCCAGCTCATCCTCTACGCTCTAGACCACTAATTGGCCAGCTCATCATCTAAGCTCTAGACCACTGATTGGCCAGCTCATCCTCTACGCTCTAGACCACTAATTGGCCAGCTCATCATCTAAGCTCTAGACCACTAATTGGCCAGCTCATCCTCTATACTCTAGACCGCTGATTGGCCAGCTCATCCTCTATGCTCTAGACCACTAATTGGCCAGCTCATCCTCTATGCTCTAGACCGCTGATTGGCCAGCTCATCCTCTATGCTCTAGACCACTAATTGGCCAGGTCATACTCTACGCTCTAGACCACTGATTGGCCAGCTCATCCTCTATGCTCTATAGCCACTGATTGACCAGCTCATTGTACCCAGGAGTAGCACATCCTCCTCAATGAGGAAATACTCATTTTTTAAATGGTCTCTGTGAGGTAGAAGTTTGAGGTTGTTTTTTTTTAAGTGTTTATTTTCTGCCATTCATGCAATGGCCACAAATACGAGCATAGGACGAGTCAGCAACATATTATTTTTGGTATGAGTAAACAGAATGTTAACTTTTAAAAGAAAGCTTTTGACTGGGCAGTAACTTTAAGTTACTTTAAGTCCAATACTACAAATCATGGTGTCACCACTACCACATATCTACAGTACAAAATCCATGTGTACGTGTGTGTATAGTGTGTATGTTATCATGTGTTCGTATACATGTGTCTGTGCCTATGTGTGTGTTGCTTCACTGTCCCCGTTGTTCCTTAAGGTGTTTTGTTATCTGTTTTTTTGTGTGCCAGTAGTTCAGACAGACAGCTCAGCGCATTAAACATGTCAATACCTCTCATAAACACAAGTAGTGATTAAGTAAATCTCTCCTCCACTTTGAGCCAGGAGAGATTGACATGCATATTATTCATGTTAGCTCTCTGTATACATCCAATGGCCAGCTGTGCTGCCCTATTCTGAGCCAATTGCCAATTGCAAGTCCCTTTTTGTGGCACCTGACCACACAACTGAACAGTAGTCCAGGTGTGACAATACTAGGGCCTGTTGGACCTGCCTTGTTGATAGTGTTGTTAACAAGGTAGAAACTAGGGCCTGTAGGACCTGCCTTGTTGATAGTGTTGTTTAAGAAGGTAGAAACTAGGGCCTGAAGGACCTGCCTTGTTGATAGTGTTGTTAAGAAGGTAGAAACTAGAGCCTGTAGGACCTGTCTTGTTGATAGTGTTGTTAAGAAGGTAGAAACTAGGACCTGAAGAACCTGCCTCAACTTCCACATTATTTATTACAAGATTTAGTTGAGGTTTAGTGAATGATTTTATTCCCAAATATTATGCTTTTAGATTTTTAAATTCTATTTAGGACTAACTTCTTCCTTGCCACCCATTCTGAAACTAACTACAGCTCTTTGTTAAGTGTTGCAGTCATTTCAGTCGCTGTGTTGAGTCATCCTCATACATAGACACTGGCTTTACTCAAAGCACGTGGCATGTCATTAGTAAAGACAGATGCCCTGGGGAATTCCTGCTTCTACCTGGATTATGTTGGAGAGGCTTCCATTAAAGAACACCCTCTGTGTTCTGTTAGACAGGTAACTCTTTATCCACAATATAGCAATGGGGTGTAAAGCCATAACACCCTCTGTGTTCTGTTAGACAGGTAACTCTTTATCCACAATATAGCAATGGGGTGTAAAGCCATAACACCCTCTGTGTTCTGTTAGACAGGTAACTCTTTATCCACAATATAGCAATGGGGTGTAAAGCCATAACACCCTCTGTGTTCTGTTAGACAGGTAACTCTTTATCCACAATATAGCAATGGGGTGTAAAGCCATAACACCCTCTGTGTTCTGTTAGACAGGTAACTCTTTATCCACAATATAGCAATGGGGTGTAAAGCCATAACACCCTCTGTGTTCTGTTAGACAGGTAACTCTTTATCCACAATATAGCAATGGGGTGTAAAGCCATAACACCCTCTGTGTTCTGTTAGACAGGTAACTCTTTATCCACAATATAGCAATGGGGTGTAAAGCCATAACACCCTCTGTGTTCTGTTAGACAGGTAACTCTTTATCCACAATATAGCAATGGGGTGTAAAGCCATAACACCCTCTGTGTTCTGTTAGACAGGTAACTCTTTATCCACAATATAGCAATGGGGTGTAAAGCCATAACACCCTCTGTGTTCTGTTAGACAGGTAACTCTTTATCCACAATATAGCAATGGGGTGTAAAGCCATAACACCCTCTGTGTTCTGTTAGACAGGTAACTCTTTATCCACAATATAGCAATGGGGTGTAAAGCCATAACACCCTCTGTGTTCTGTTAGACAGGTAACTCTTTATCCACAATATAGCAATGGGGTGTAAAGCCATAACACCCTCTGTGTTCTGTTAGACAGGTAACTCTTTATCCACAATATAGCAATGGGGTGTAAAGCCATAACACCCTCTGTGTTCTGTTAGACAGGTAACTCTTTATCCACAATATAGCAATGGGGTGTAAAGCCATAACACCCTCTGTGTTCTGTTAGACAGGTAACTCTTTATCCACAATATAGCAATGGGGTGTAAAGCCATAACACATACGTTTTTTTTCAGCAGCAGATATAATCGATAATGTCAAAATCCGCACTGAAGTCTAACAAAGGTTGGAGGTAGGCTATATACCATCACAGAATCAGCGGTTTCATAGAATGAGGTTCTATATATATAATTATGCTTTAACAGGAAGTCACACATCTAATGTGATTAAACTGTGAACACGTGATGGCTTGTGATCAAAGCATGTACTCTAGATCAAGAGAAGGGAAGGAAGCTTTGGCGCTGTGGTTGGAATCTGGTGGTTGTCATAGTGACAACCTGTGGACCCCTCCTCCCCACTCTCCCAAGATTATACCTTTTGATTGCAGGTAAGAGGGTGAAGGGAGGCAGAGGTATGGGGGGGATCAGCAAGGAGGTCAAGATGGGGTAGGGAGGTCAAGGGGGCAGGGACAGGATGGGAGAGGCAATGAGTTATCGAGAGGAGGGTTAGAGGGGGTAAGAGACAGGGTGAAGAAGAGAGGAGGGTAAAGAGGGATGAGAGAAAGGGAGAAGCAGAGAGGAGGGTAAAGAGGGATGAGAGACAAAGAGATGCGGAGAGGAGAGTAAAAAGAGATGAGATGGGGTGAGGAGTGGTAAGAGACAAGGAGAGGCAGAGAGGAGAGTAAAGAGGGTTGAGAGACAAGGAGAGGCAGAGAGGAGAGTAAAGAGGGTTGAGAGACAAGGAGAGGCAGAGAGGAGAGTAAAGAGGGTTGAGAGACAAGGGGAGGCAGAGAAGAGGGTAAAGAGGGTTGAGAGACAGGGAGAGGCAGAGAGGAGAGTAAAGAGGGTTGAGAGACAGGGAGAGGCAGACAGGAGGGTAAAGAGGACATCATTAAGTGGAGATAATGACAGATGGTGACTCTACCTCTCTGGCTGTGTGTGGACTGTTGAGGCACAAAAGAGAGAGAGAGCAGCAGATATGACACAAATTCTGCTGCTGCTGATAATTATTAGTCCTGTTGATAATGAACAGGGAACAGTATTATTAGTCAAGATGATAATGAACAGGGAACAGTATTATTAGTCCTGATGATAATGAACAGGAAACAGTATTATTAGTCCTGCTGATAATGATAATGAACAGGGAACAATATTATTAGTCCTGTCGATAATGATAATGAACAGGGAACAATATTATTAGTCCTGTTGATAATGAACAGAGAACAGTATTATTAGTCCTGTTGATAATGAACAGAGAACAGTATTATTATTCCTGCTGATAATGAACAGGGAACAGTATTATTAGTCCTGTTGATAATGATAATGAACAGGGAACAGTATTATTAGTCCTGCTGATAATGAACAAGGAACAGTATTATAAGTCCTGCTGATAATGAACAGGGAACAGTATTATTAGTCCTGTTGATAATGTACACGGAACAGTATTATTAGCCCTGTTGATAACGATAATGAACAGGGAACATTATTATAATGATAATGAACAGGGAACAGTGTTATTAGTCCTGTTGATAATGAACAGTGAACAGTATTATTAGTCCTGATGATAATGAACAGGGAACAGTGTTATTAGTCCTGTTGATAATGAGCAGTGAACAGTATTATTAGTCCTGCTGATAATGAGCAGGGAACAGTATTATTAGTCCTGCTGATAACGATAATGAACAGGGTACAGTATTATTATTCCTGCTGATAATGAACAGGGTACAGTATTATTAGTCCTGTTGATAATGATAATGAACAGGGAACAGTATTATTAGTCCGGTTGATAATGAACAGGGAACAATAATATTAGTCCTGCTGATAATGATAATGAACAGGGAACAGTATTATTAGTCCTGATGATAATGAACAGGGAACAGTATTATTAGTCCTGACGAAAATGATAATGTACAGGGAATAGTATTATTAGTCCTGTTGATAATGAACAGGGAACAGTATTATTAGTCCTGTTGATAATGAACAGGGAACAGTATTATTAGTCCTGTTTATAATGAACAGGGAACAGTATTATTAGTCCTGATGATAATGAACAGGAAACAGTATTATTAGTCCTGCTGATAATGATAATGAACAGGGAACAATATTATTAGTCCTGTCAATAATGATAATGAACAGAGAACAGTATTATTAGTCCTGTTGATAATGAACAGAGAAAAGTATTATTATTCCTGCTGATAATAAACAGGGAACAGTATTATTAGTCCTGTTGATAATGTACACGGAACAGTATTATTAGCCCTGTTGATAACGATAATGAACAGGGAACATTATTATTAGTCCTGTTGATAATGATAATGAACAGGGAACAGTGTTATTAGTCCTGTTGATAATGAACAGGGAACAGTATTATTAGTCCTGATGATAATGAACAGGGAACAGTGTTATTAGTCCTGTTGATAATGAGCAGTGAACAGTATTATTAGTCCTGCTGATAACGATAATGAACAGGGAACAATATTATTAGTCCTGTCGATAATGATAATGAACAGGGAACAGTATTATTAGTCCTGTTGATAATGAACAGAGAACAGTATTATTATTCCTGCTGATAATGAACAGGGTACAGTATTATTAGTCCTGATGATAATGAACAGGGAACAGTATTATTAGTCCTGATGATAATGATAATGAACAGGAAACAGTATTATTAGTCCTCTTGATAATGAACAGGGAACAGTATTATCAGTCATATGCTTCTTTGGGGAGGGTGTCAAAACATTGTAGGATTCTGTTTGTGCCGCAGCACATTAACACAGCACAATGTGTTGTCGTTTTCAGTATCCCCAGACATTGTGGTGGGTGGATAATTGTGTCTTGAACGATGTGAAAAGAAGGAGGCTGTGTGAATGATGGAAGACGAGGAGGTTATATTCGTCTGGACGCTGTATGAATGATGGAAGACGAGGAGGTTATATTCGTCTGGACGCTGTGTGAATGATGGAAGACGAGGAGGTTATATTCGTCTGGACGCTGTGTGAATGATGGAAGACGAGGAGGTTATATTCGTCTGGACGCTGTGTGAATGATGGAAGACGAGGAGGTTGTATTCGTCTGGACGCTGTGTGAATGGGGGAAGACGAGAAGGTTATATTCGTCTGGACGCTGTGTGAATGATGGAAGACGAGGAGGTTATATTCGTCTGGACGCTGTGTGAATGATGGAAGACGAGGAGGTTGTATTCGTCTGGACGCTGTGTGAATGGGGGAAGACGAGGAGGTTATATTCGTCTGGACGCTGTGTGAATGATGGAAGACGAGGAGGTTATATTCGTCTGGACGCTGTGTGAATGATGGAAGACGAGGAGGTTATATTCGTCTGGACGCTGTGTGAATGATGGAAGACGAGGAGGTTATATTCGTCTGGACGCTGTGTGAATGATGGAAGACGAGGAGGTTATATTCGTCTGGACGCTGTGTGAATGATGGAAGACGAGGAGGTTATATTCGTCTGGACGCTGTGTGAATGATGGAAGACGAGGAGGTTATATTCGTCTGGACGCTGTGTGAATGATGGAAGACGAGGAGGTTATATTCGTCTGGACGCTGTGTGAATGATGGAAGACGAGGAGGTTATATTCGTCTGGACGCTGTGTGAATGATGGAAGACGAGGAGGTTATATTCGTCTGGACGCTGTGTGAATGATGGAAGACGAGGAGGTTATATTCGTCTGGACGCTGTGTGAATGATGGAAGACGAGCAGGTTATATTCGTCTGGACGCTGTGTGAATGATGGAAGACGAGGAGGTTATATTCGTCTGGACGCTGTGTGAATGATGGAAGACGAGGAGGTTATATTCGTCTGGACGCTGTGTGAATGATGGAAGACGAGGAGGTTATATTCGTCTGGACGCTGTGTGAATGATGGAAGACGAGGAGGTTATATTCGTCTGGACGCTGTGTGAATGATGGAAGACGAGGAGGTTATATTCGTCTGGACGCTGTGTGAATGATGGAAGACGAGGAGGTTATATTCGTCTGGACGCTGTGTGAATGATGGAAGACGAGGAGGTTATATTCGTCTGGACGCTGTGTGAATGATGGAAGACGAGGAGGTTATATTCGTCTGGACGCTGTGTGAATGATGGAAGACGAGGAGGTTATATTCGTCTGGACAATGTGTGAATGATGGAAGACGAGGAGGTTATATTCGTCTGGACGCTGTGTGAATGATGGAAGACGAGGAGGTTATATTCGTCTGGACGCTGTGTGAATGATGGAAGACGAGGAGGTTATATTCGTCTGGACGCTGTGTGAATGATGGAAGACGAGGAGGTTATATTCGTCTGGA